>NW_015548217.1:1290302-1319675 GCF_001515605.1 Sinocyclocheilus anshuiensis | reverse complement strand
CTGATTTCTAGTCGTGTCCTCTTTTGGAAGGCCAAACAAAGTATTTTCGCTTTCACAACGAAACACACAGCTTCTCCACGACATGACGGCGCCAGCAACGATAAAGTTACGCCTTCTTTCTTTGCGTGAACATTTGGGCGGCGTTATGCAAATCTTCCAACACAGTGATGTAGACATGTGGGGGCGTGTTTAAACAAGGTGTTTTAGGAGGATGTGGACCAGTCTTAACTTTTATAAAGAATATCTCTTTGGGTTTTAGACTTTAGTCTCTGCAACTTATCTTATCTATTCACAAACAGCTTGTAACACTCCAAAGAGAAAGGAGAACTTGAAATCGCATCATATGACCCCCTTTAAGTTATGTGTGGAACTGCTGTTTTCGCTATTCATCCTGGCTACTCTGACATGGCAAACAAATCAACCAATTGTGTGAGTTTGGGGTGGGGCTATTTGTTTGCCTGACCAATGACAGATAAATGGAGTATCCAGGGAAATAATCTGAAAACAGTCATTATTTTTCAACTCAGGCAGTGTAGTGCAGAAGTGAAATGTCCAGTGATTTTTGTTTGAAAATAACATAACTAAACCCGACCCTAAAGCTAACCGATGGTATTAACAAAAGCAAAAGTGAGATAAAAACACATTTACTGAAGCAACCATGTCATTTTATCTTGCTTCTACAAGTCTTTGAGCTCTTTCATCATGACTCTGTTTCACAGGAGCGCTTCTCATCACAAGTGCACTGCTTTACCGGGTGCGCTACCGAGCAAGTTTACTACGTCAGAAAAGACAAACATATGGAGCTGGTTATGTGATGCAAACATCAAAATGGATTAGTTTACAAATCATGCACTATGATAAAAGAGTTTTGAGCTCAAAACATAGTATTGTGCAAGCAATCACACAAAAATAGGTCTTTATTATTTATAATTTGTCACTGTAATCATAATTTGTGTCAAAAGGAATAAAAGCGGTTGATGTTTTACTGCCAGCTGGAAACGACTACTAAAAAATAAGAGCTTATGTTGTTATTTTGGCACAGTGTATCATGATATATTGTTGTTTATGAACGTTCTGTGAGTTATTTTTCAAAAAAAAGATCTAAGACAATACTATGAATATTGCTGAACAGAATGACACAGTTAGAGAAATATGCAACGCTGGAGTTATAAAATATTCTCTTGGAGTTCTCTGAATCTAGGACAGTTGTCCATCTTATTACCCAGAAAAGTATGAGCTCTAAAAAAAAAAAACATTGACCAATGACATACTGATTGTTAGTCCAGTCGAGTCTCATGTACATAAACGTCTAGACTGCTAATGCCTTCTGGGAGACTTTTTTCACAGCCTTGAATGTGTAATGTAAAATTCTGCTCAGATAGATTAAAAGGAATTATGATGAATTCTAAATCACTTCGTTATACATGTTCAGCAATATAAGCAAAGGTTTGTACTGGTATTTTTTCCCCCACTGCATTCCTATTCCATGTGAGTAGGCTTTTATGCATAATCTCTTTTGTACTGTGTTAAAGATCATAACAGCAGTTAGTTCCTGAGCTGCAAAAATGAGTATCGAGAGCAATCACAGGCCAAACGTTCATCAGAAGATTTATGAACTTAAGAACCAAAGTCATGTCCTTGTTAGTTTTTGGGATTGCACTAAAACTTGTTGATATCCAGTCATTAGCACTAAGAGTAAGGAGAGGGCCCACTGTTTGGATCCAGCAGCCTCCTTATGCTTCCAGACAGATGGGAGATATTGAACAATGATAGCTGATAGCAATCACAGCGAAGCGTCACACTGGAAAACAATTAGCACTTCTCATGTGGACCTTGATGTTCACCATCTGGATAAACACGCTGACCTGTGAGACTCTGTCTGCAAAACTCCTGCAGCTGCAATCAAAAACTGCGTACTGTATCCAAATGCATAACTGCTGAATTTCTGTAAATACTCTTGTACTGTTCAAATTAAATGTATGTATTAGTCACAAAACACATTGCTGGGAAAATGTCAAGGTTGATTGTCAATGAGCAACAACTAAAATTTCATAGAAAACTAGCATATGACATGAGAAGACTGGAGAACAATCTGCATAGCAACACCCTAGCAACCATCCAGAACACCCTAACAACTGCATAATAACAACATCCAAGGAATCACATAGAAACACCCTGGAAACCTCTCAGAACACCTTAGTAACTGCATAGCAACACCCTAGAAACCATTCAGAACACTCTAACAACAATCCAGACACCCTAGCAATTGCATGGAAACACCATAGCAACTGACCAGAATACTTTACCAACCGCATAGCAATGTCCTAGCAATCATCTAAAACACCCTAGCAACTGCATAGCAACACCCTAGCAACCATCCAGAAAACACTATCAACTGCAGAGCAACACCTTGGTAACCATTCAGAACACCCTAACTGCATAACAACATCATCCTAGGAATCACATAGAAACACCCTAGAAACCACCCAGGACACCTTAGTAACTGCATAGCAATACCCAAGAAACCATTCAGAACACCCTAGCAACAACTCATATACCCTAGCAACTGCATGGCAAGTGCAACACCATAGCAACCGACCAGAATACTTTACCAACCGCAGAGCAATGCCCTAGCAATAACCCAAAACACCTTAGCAACTGCATACACTGCAACACCCTAGCATCCACCGAGAATACACTAGCAACTGCAGAGCAACACATTGGTAACCATTCAGAACAGCTAACAGCAATTCAGACACCATGGCAACCACATTCCAAAGACATAGTAACTGCATAGCAACACCCTAGCAACCATCCAGAACACCATAGCAATCACCTAAAACATCCTAGCAACTGCATAACAATAAAATCCTAGGAATCACACAGAAACACCCTAGAAACCATTAACAAAACCCTAGCAACAGCCCAAACACACTACTAACCGCATAGCAATGCATAAGCAATCACCCAAAACACCCTAGCAACTGCAAAACAACAACACCCTAGCATCCATCTAGAATATGCTAGCAATTGCAGAGCAACACCTTGGCAACCATTCAGAAGACCCTAGCAACCACCTAGCAACAACTCAGACAACATAGCAACCATAGACCAAAGCCCTAGCAACTGCATAGCAACACCCTAGTAGCCATCCAGAATACCCTAGCAACTGCATAACAACATCATCCTAGGAATCACATAGAAACACCATAGAAACCACCCAGAACACCTTAGTAACTGCATAGCAACACTCTAGAAACCATTCAGCCACTCTATCAACCACATGGCAACACCAGATTACTTTACCAACCATATAGCAACACCCTAGTGATCACCCAAAACACCCTAGCAACAGCAACAACAAAAAAACACCCTAGCAACCACCCAGAACATCCTAGGAATTGCCTAGAAACACACTGGAAACCACCCAGAACACCTTATCAGTAGCATAACAACACCTCAGCAACTACCCAGAATACCCTAGTAACGTCCTATCAACAACCTAGACACCCTAGCATTGCCTTATCAAAGGCTCAGAATGCTCTAGCAACTGCATAGCAATCTATTGGTCTGTTTGTCTGTCAGAGAGGCAGCATAGCCTTAAAACCTTCAAACGTCAAGCTTATAAAACTACATTAAACTTTCAGACTAGGTTTTCTCAATTCAGCATCTAAGTGAGTCCACAAACATCACTATCTACAGTAGGTTAAGACGCCTCTCTCCTCCAGGACTTTCTCAGGCGTCTCTTCATTTCTTGGAAGGTAAAGTGTTCCTGAGGATCAATGAGAGATACAAGCCAATCTTAGCCGAGTGCTAATCGTGCAACTTTCTAAGAGGTTCTTTGGCCTGGACACCATGTGCGGCTGACCTCAATCCCTCTGCTCTGGGCCTATGGGTCAGTGGCTTTGAGCAGGACACGTCTATTCTTAGCATTAGCACTCAGAGACAAGCGCTAAGTACAGGAGCTTGTTCTCTGAACCATTATGACTGTCAGAACTCTCCCATTGTTCAGCAAACAGGAGGTGCCACGCCAAACACACACTATTGCTCACAAAGTTTAGTTCAGTATGGAAGCCCATTTCCACATTGAGATAAAAAAACGTAAACGATAATTGCGACTTTTTATCTCATAATTGTGAAATATAAACTCGCAATTGCGAAAAAAAGATTTGCAAGATATAAATTTATCATTAAGATATATCGGAGATATACGCAAGATATAATATGTGATTTTTTTATCGACTTTATATCACAAATCGCAATTGTAAATTTATATCACGCAATTATGACTATAACTCACAATAGCGACTATTTATCATTCAATTATTACTTTAAAACATGCAGCTGACTTAATATCACACAATTATGACTATAACGTGATTGCGATTATATCACGCAATTATGAATAAAACTCGCAATTGTGACTTTATATCACACAATTATGACTTTTTAACTCGCAAATTGCGAGTTTATATCATGCAATTATGACTCTAAATTGCAATTGCGACTTTTTATCACAGTTATGACTATAACTCGCAATTAAGACTTTATATCAGACAATTATTACTTTATAATTTGCAATTGCTACTTTGTCAGAATTGTGAGATAAAAAGTAGCAATGACTTTTTTCTTTTTTTCCGTGGCAGAAACAAGCTCCTATAGTTTAGTGCTACATGATGATACAAAAATGATTCCTTTCACCATAAGACAAGGTTAGAGTCATTCCATCTCCACGCTTTATTACTCTGAAGGCGTGTTTCAAGCGGTTCCTCCCGCTCATGAAAGTTTGATCAGATGGCAGCTGTACTCTGCATGCCTGAGGTGGCACGAGTCCTTGGACGGGTGTCTGATCCACAGGACACTATTGTTCAGGAGCCAAGGAGGCTTCTCTCATAGACAGGTGTGGAGCAAGTGTGAGGATGGCAGGAGCACCTTTTCACTGAATTATTACATTATAATTGAATTATATTATATTTTAGTGTAGAAGTCAATCAAATTGGAATGTTTGTAAATTGTTAAATTATTAATCAAAATAATGTATTATATAATGATATATGAAATTTTTAAATAAATGTAAAATGATTATGAAATATATCATAATTTTCTATATTTTATATTATTATTGTGTAGAAGGCAATCACATTGAAACTGAATTTTCTTCTAATATAAATTACAATGATTATAAAAGTATTATATTATATTATTGTGTAGAAGTCAATCATATTGGAACTGTAACTGGATTTTTTTTAAATATAAATGTACAATTATTCTAAAATACATAATATTAAATTAATGTATCATTGTATTATATAACATTATATTGTGTTATATTATATTGGGACTGGACATTGGCAAATATATATATATATATTTATCAAACATACTGCAACTGCACATTTACAAAAATCACATATTAATGAACAGAGGGTATGCACACAAACATTGTCCACCTGTCCAATTATTCTGCCATATGTCCTTTAATGTTGTCATGGTGACCATCTCCATGTAATCATTCAGCCAGCCAGGCACTGTGATGGATGAGCCACGTGATTGGAGCAGTGGACTGTCGAGAGGTCAAGAGGTCACATCTAGGGCAGTTCTGAGCCTCACAACAATAGCTGAAGCATTAAAACCCTGATGAGCAAAACTCAAATAAAAACAACACACGCCATCTGTTTAAGTTGTCTGGCACTCAGGAGCGTTTCATGTATATTTCAAAGATCGCCGAACAGCTGCGCATTTGGCTGTGGTTCACCTGATGTTCAGAATCATTCTTTTCAATCTATTTGTTTTGAGATGTTTGTTGAGCTGAGCTCATATGAGCTGCAGAACAGGTGCCGAAATGATTTTTGAACATTTGGGATTCAGCAGCATCACCACCAGATACATCATAATCGAAGAATCTGTCGGAGCGTCCAGCAAAGATATGGAAAAACTCCTTCGGTGGAGACAGAATTAGGTCAAAGTGAACCTGAGCAGGGAAGATCTCATTACCTCGCATACTAACTACCACACCAGGAACATCGCTTCTGCGCTCAGCACAATCTAACGACAAACACACTGGAACCAGACAAACGATTTATTTCTGACCCGGCCGCACGCCAGCCAATCAGAAGCCAGACATGCAGGAGATGTTCAGAGAAACTCTGCTGAGACGTCAAACATAGAGTCATTCTGTCATTCAGGGTGTCAATATACAAATGTATGCGTCTGTCCTGTTTATAGTAGCCACATTTTTGGGGGTCATTATATAAACCACAATATTAAACAAGCACTTAGAGAATGACATGGTGTAAAACAACTTAAATCGTACTCTGGGTAGAAGTGACATATTAGAACAACTGCACTTACACCTTAATTAATGTATATATATATATATATATATATATATTGCAAAATCAGCGGGATTCAGTGTTGCTTTGACTTTCATTATATGAACAGAAACCGTTCTTAAAATATCTTCCCTTACATTTCACAAAACAAAGAAAGTCATACCTCATTTGAATAATGAGGATAAAGAAATGATGAGAAAATGATCATTTTTGGTCGAACGATCCTTTTAAAGCCAGAGGTAAAGAGAGCCAATAGGATTCCAACATTAGCTGCTAATGCTAACTCAATTGTGCAATGTTTTGATTATGTTGGATACAGATGACTAAGCACTTCCAGTTCAATCTTTTCCTCGTAAAAACAGTGAGCATTGTAATCGACGCCGCCGCTTTTCTCACAGATATCATTTGTGGTGAGCGCTTCTTACCACACAAACCATCAGAGACCTTGAAAATAAGGGGACGTGACCAAAGAAATCAGATATTGACATTAGATGTTAGTACAAGCTCAAATGTAGCCAGTGCATGTGCACCATTTTGAGTGAAAGGGCTCCTTTTTCACAAATATGTGTGTTTATCAAGGAGCTATTGTATTTCATGCACCCAGCAAGAGCGAACTGCTGGCAAACTAAAATGAAAATCAACAGCATCCATTTTCAGTGAAATGGAGAAGATCCTGCATCAGGAAAGGTCAGCAATAGTGTGCAAAGTGACAAACACGTGCTACACACACACTGCTATTTTTACTGATAATTACTCTCACACTGTCATCTTTACAGTCAGTACCGTTTAATGCAACTCACGCTCATTGGAAAAGCATGCCTGTGCATATCTGCAAAATGATATTACACTGCTTCTTGCAAGTTTCCCCACGCTTTTAAAGTGAAATGTGCAGTGGGTGGCACTAAAAGAGTGTTCAGTTTTACTTGAAACTGATGAATGTAAATCTGGCAGTGTTATATTACGTTGGTTTTAGCAAATGGCTGCAATATAACAAAGAGTGAAAAATTGAAGGGGGTCTGAATACTTTCCGTACCCACTGTATATCGTGACAGTTTGGAAATGCAATGCGCTAAAATAACAAAACGCGTTTGAAAATAACGTAACTAAACCCAACCTTAAAGCTAACCAATGGTGTTAACAAAAGCAAACGTGGGATAAAAACACATTTGCTAAAGCACCCATGTCATTTTATCTTGCTTCTACAATCTTTAAACTCTTTTATTGTGACTTGTGTTTGATGGACTCGTACCCGAGCGCTTCACATCATAAGTGCAGTGCTCTACCAGGTGCGCTGCCGAGCAAGTTTACTACCTTAGAAAAGCCAGACATATGGAGCTGGTTCTAAGATGCAAACATCAAAATGTGATAGTCTACCAATCATGCACTACAGTAAAAGTGTGCTAAGCTCATAACATAGTATTTTGCATAAAAACATTAAAATATGTCTTTATTGATAATCTGCCACTGTAATCATAATTTGTGTAAAAAGGAATACAAGTTGTTGGTATTTTAATTACACTAGTATTCATTCCAGCTGGAAACCGCAGTGAATTGTACGTACAGGTGCATTTTTGGTAGGTAGAAGCACCTTTTTAATGAGCCTGGGTCGGTTTAATGAGTTTGCACTGCAAACCATTATTTTCTTAGTTAGTATTTTTGTCCGGTTTTCCAGTATAAATATCTAATCATTCTTAAAACAAGATTCAAGCAAAATGACAGGATATTAAGTCTTGTTTTCTGACAAACGTATCGAAATGTAACAAGTTTAAGCTTAAAAAAAGAAAATATATGTGGCCATGGGGTCAGAAAAATAAACTTAATTCAAAGCGAAAAATAGTTCGTTTTTTTACCCAATTAACAGGTATTTTCTCTTGTTTTAAGCTTACGAAAACAAGACTTTTGTATAAAAAATTTAAAAAAACAAGACTTTTTAATTTTTCTTCTCAAGCATCTTGATTTAAGAAAGTTTAGATGTTTGTACTGGAAAACAAGACAAAAACACTTAGAAAGAAGATAATTTTTTGCAGTGCAGCATCTGCTGTGTTTACGGATGGCATCAGACTGGAGGGTGTGGGATGATTTTGTAAAGTATTGCACTTTTACATGCATAATGTATGACACATGCAGGCGAAAACGGGCCCAAATTATGATGCAGTATGACGTTTTACTTCATCGAAAGCACTGAAAATGATATATTTGCCTTGCCAACAACTGCAAATCAATATCTGCCCAGCCTCGCCTGGACATCCGATCAATACTCGCTCCGCAGATGAGTGGATGTGAAAAAGTAAGTATGCTAAAGCAGTATGTTTTCAAGGTTGGTTTTCTCCGGCGTATCCCATGCAGCCCCTCCAGCCGGTCTCGCCGTGGGAGAAGGAAGCACGTCCAGCCCCACCATCAAGCCGTTAATTGAGCAAAGCTACAGGCTGGAGACTCCATGTGCATTTGTTTGTGTGTTTATCTCTCACTGATAACACATCAGTGCTCCCTACAGGCCAGCGCCAAATCACGGCTGATCAACAACCACCATCATGGACCTCAAACTCCAGTCAGCAGCACTGAGACGACAGGAAACTGCTGAAGACATCTCTGAAAAACATGCTTCCAAACGACATTTAGGCCTATTCTCACTATGACGTTTCTCACCTATATTCAGGCCTGTTGTAATTAATGCTTATTAGTCTGACTGTGGTTATTTGATCTATCTATCTACATTTTTACAGCATGAAAATGATCCACATTCCTATTTTTATTATACACTTTATCATTACATATGAAACTAAGTAAAATAATAATAATAATAATGTATGGGCTTACATTGTAAGTGAAATGAACAATACACAATAAAATCGTCCTTATTTAGGAATAATCCTACCATAGGCCTGTTGTGATTATTAATTTATCTGATCATAATTATTTGATGTAATTGCAATTATCTGAGATAACCAAAATAATTTTGCAGTTTGAATTTCATCACATTTTGCCTTCTAGACAGGACACTTATATTAATTATATTATAAATACTTAATGATTTAGAAATTAATTTTTTACAGCATTAAAGAAAATCTCATGAGCTTATTTTTATTATAAATGTTTTTATATTATATATGATTCCAAGTAAAAAGAAAATGAACGTATTATGCTTATTACACTGTAAGTAACCAACCAAACCAAACAGAATAAAATCATTAAATGCAATTATTTGTATGACAATTAATTATCAGCACTAAATTCATGAGCAAAACACGCTTAACTATATTATTAATATGGTTGGTTCTTTGATTAATTTTTTGTTCCTCTTTTGTAACTCCCTCTGGATAAAAATGTCTGCTAAATGTATAAATGTATATCTCAAACATATATATTTTTTTCTGTGGAATACAAAAGAAGATATTCTCAATGAAAATAAGATTTCAATGAAAGTCAGCTGGGACCAAACCACACTTATATCTTCTTTTGTGTTCCACAGAAGAAAATCAGTCATGCCAGTTTAAAACATTTTTATTTTGGAGTAAAATATGGCTCTAAGGTGGATGTTTATGTTTATGATGTTTAAGACAAACATGCTGCAGTTGCTATAATAAGCACTCAGCTACATCTGAATGGTCACCAATGGAGAAACGTGTTTGTGTTCATAATGGTGTAGTTATGACATCTACCAGCAGGTCTGCTTGGACCATGTTAATCAGATGACCCTCAGGCCACAGCTATGGTAATGTGTTGACTCCAGCAAACTATTTTTGAGTTTTCGAGCACACAGGGTCCCAACCTGAGGGTACAGATGCTTGAGTTTGCCAATCGTGACACAGCTAGGCCCGTATGAAGCACATGGCTCGTTTATCCATGTGTGTTTTGGAGTTGAGTCTGTGGTCCGGTGTGCAATGGGCGAATGAATCATCTCTGAACTCCAGAGAGCATCTCGCTCTAGAGAAGGCCGTGACTCAGTCTCCTCCAGCTGTCAAAATACACATCAAACTCGCTCCCACAGCATGGACAAAACTCTGCAGAACTTCTGCAGCCAACGGGCAAAAAGAGTGACGGCGATTCTGTTGCCAACTTCCCAGATCTCAAGTGGAAAGGTCCAGATTTAGGTGCCGTACACACATTGAGGTCAGCAGAGACTGAGAGCAAACAGGCCATTGAGCCTCATCTGACCGAGCACTGAACCTGATGGACTATATGCTTAACACGTTGTTATTTGTTTAAATTAGTTACCGCCACTTTTTCTAAACAACTATGTGGTTTAAAAATACAATTTTGTTGTAATTCGAACAAACTCAACAGTAGTGTAAAATTTACTCTAGCTCTGTTTACACACTGTTTTTAGCAAATGCAACTGAAATGATTAAAAACAAATTCAAACGGCAAATCTGAGTTCAGTCCACTTGCAACTTACTGACTTAGATTAAATGGTATGGTTACTCATTCTGAAGACTGAATTATGTGAAAATCAACTAAAAATCCTGGTATGATAAAATTACAACTGAACTTGACTGCTGGAAAACAGCAGAACTGATTTACTGTTAATTAACTTTCTTTTGATTGGCTCTTACTGTAAGGCGGGACTTTCTTTTCTCCGTCAGAACGATGATTGGCTCTTTTAGTGTAAGGCATGACTTTTTTTTGTCTATCGGAATGGTGATTGGCTCTTTTAATGTAAGGAGGGACTATCTTTTGTCTATCAGGAAGCTGATTGGATATTTTTACTGTAAGACGGGACTTTCTTTTCTCTGTCAAAAAGGTGATTGGCTCTTTTACTGTAAGGTGGGACTTTCTTTTCTTTGTCAAAAAGGTGATTGGCTCTTTTACTGTAAGATGGGACTTTCTTTTCTCTGTCAAGAAGCTGATTGGCTCTTTTACTGTAAGGCGGGACTTACTTTTCTTTGTCAAAAAGGTGATTGGCTCTTTTACTGTAAGGCGGGACTTTCTTTTCTCTATCAAGAAGCTGATTGACTCTTTTACTGTAAGGCGGGACTTTCTTTTCTTTGTCAAAAAGGTGATTGGCTCTTTTACTGTAAGATGGGACTTTCTTTTCTCTGTCAAGAAGCTGATTGGCTCTTTTACTGTAAGGCGGGACTTAAAGCTGATTGGCTCTTTTACTGTAAGGCGGGACTTTCTTTTCTCTATCAGAAAGGTGATTGGGTTTTTTACTGTAATGTGGAAATTTATTTTCTCTGTCAGGAAGCTGATCAGCTCTTTTTCTATGAGTTGGGACTTCCAGTTCTCTATTAAAAAATACTTTTTTACTGTAAGGCAGGACTTTCTTCCATCAGAAAAGTGATTGGCTCGTTTTACTGTAAGACTAAATTGAAATGGATCTTTTATCTGTAAAGTGTGACTACAGGGTTACAGCTATGAGTGGACATCTCCTTTCATTATAGCATCTCTGTTATATTCAGCATGTTATTGTTCATAGTGCGTTGCCGACCAGCTGTTGTTCAACAGAAGTGCACATTGTGTTCTTTGAGAACATGCAGTTCACTGATTCTAGGTCCACTTTACGTTGATGGATGGATGCCTGGATAATTTCTGATGTGCTCTGAAATGTGAGCACAAGATCTTCGCTCGTGTGACGTACCATTTCATGCTCTCGCCGTCGAGGAGGCGGATCTCTGACCGGACACGAGTGATGGACGGCCACAGCAAGGAAGGGTGGACACGTCCAGCGGGTGTTATATCCCGTTTCCAGATATAACTCTCTCATTAAGCTCTCCTATCATGCTCACTGGGGTGCTGCTGTCACTGGCACAGAGCCAAGATGGCGGCTTCCACAAATCCCAACATTTCAGCACTCGTTCAGCTCACCGGATAAATGATGAAGCCACACTACGGCACATTTCATTTGCAGTCTATCAGTGTCCAAAAACACCCTACGGGAGATGAACTTTATAAGCTAGAACTGTCAGAAGACAAAGGCAAGCGTGTTTTGATCTTCTGAGTGCTTGCCTTGTTTGAGAGCAGCATTGGGTATTTGCATTACATACACAAAAGTTTGGAATAACTACAATGTTTATTTTTTCAAAGAAGTCTCTTTTGCTCACCAAGGCTGCATTTATTTGATCAAAAATACAGTAAAAATTATGACATATTATTACAATTTAAAATAGCTATGTGAATATATTGTAAAATGTAATTTATTGCTGTGATCAAAGCTGAATTTTCAGCATCATTACTCCAGTCTTCAGTCACATGATCCTTCAGAAATCATTCTAATATGCTGATTTGAAATATTTCTAATTATTTTTATGGAAACTATGATATGTTACCTTTCAAACGTTTTGGGTAAGATTTTACAAAAAGAAAAAAGAAATTGATACTTTTATCTACCAAGGATGCATTGAATTGTTCAAAAGTGCCAATAAAAACATTTAGAATGTTACAGCTGACTTCTTTTTCAAATAAATGTTCTTTTGAACTTTCTATTCATCAAAGAATCCTGAAAAATAAAATCTAGCATGATATTTTTGTGGACAGCACAACTGTTTTCAACATTGATAATAATCAGAAATGTTTCTTGAGCAGCAAATCGGCATATGAGAATGATTTCTGAAGATCATGTGACACTGAAGACTGGAGTAATGATGCTGAAAATACAGCTTTGATCACAGGAATAAATTACAGTTTAAAATATAGTCACATAGAAAACATCTATTTAAAACTATAATAATATTTCACAATTTGACTGCATTGTTGATCAAATAAATGCAGTTTTGGCAAGCATAACACACTTATTTCAAAAACATTAAAAATCGTAATTATTCCAAACTTTTGACTGGTATAGTGAACGCATGGACTTTTTGTTTTAGATTACAACTGATATGAATGTAGAAGGGAAGGTGTATATTTGACAGTCTGAGACAGGTGAAATTGAATGTATTTTCTCACACGTGTTCCTGCTGGAGTCTAATTTGGGCTCCTCTTTATTTGAGCACAAGCGGTCTGAAGGGGTTGAATGCGAGCGAATGTCCGGACCACACACTTTTCCCTTTGATCCAGCATGGCAGATGAGAAGAACTCGCATCACATTACCAGAGAGAAGAGCATAAAGAACTCCACAGCAGCTCATCAGATCCTGTAGGTCACTTCCTACCAGCAGTTATACATCAGTCGGTGATAAAAGAGGCCTGATGTTAGCCTTAGCATTGTCTCTCCACTGCTGCTAACAAATACACAACATCAATCTCTGAACAACACATGCAAACCAAAATAGAATTCGCTGCTGTCTGCAATATCCTGATAAGAGATCTGATAGCATAAATATTTATAAAGATCCAAAGGAAAGGAAAATTAATTTGCATTCTGCTTTGTTATTGTATGACGTGCTGTTCTAAAACTGCATCGTATGAATTCATTTGATTCCCTGCACTAGAGAAATTGTAGATTGACATTTTTTATAACTGGATTGTTAACATGAAATATGAAAAAAAGTTAGTAAAAAGTCATGCCCTTTGATGTGATGTGCTATACTCTATCTGAATTTTTTCTTCTATACAGTATATTGAATAATAATAATAAATAAAAAAATGTACAAGTATACATATTCATCAACAGGTGTATGCACATAATAATAATAATAATAAATATGAATAACATTACAAGTATAAATATTAAATGACAATAAAAGGTGCATGTATTTTTAGGTGCATACACAACAACAACAACAACAATAATAAATATTAATAACTTACAAGTATACATATTCAATGACATAACAAAAGGTGCATGTACATATTAATAATAATAATAATGATTTACAAGGATAAATATTTAGTGATGGCATTATTAGTTGCATGCACAATAATAATAGTAATAATAAAAACAATATGCATGTATCAATTATGACCTCGTTGAGCAACTCCATGATATATTTTAACTTTAAAAAATGTATTTGTCACTGCAGGATAATTCGTAAGTAGTGAAGGCAAAAAGGTGATTAAAAATGATGTAAAACACTGTGAGCAGTTGCAAGACCCAAAATATTCCTTATACATTCATATTTTAAAGTTGTCCATGGACACACTTGCATGTCATCTACCCAATTTTTTGGAGAAACCTTTTCTTTACATATTTATTTCTTCACAATATTTCTGCAAAACAGAAATAAAAGCGTTTACCATAAATCTGCAAAGATGTAATTCCTGCTCCATAAGGGTAATTACACTCAATCTCACATGGCCAATTACACCGTCAACTTTTATTTTTTTACACTAACTGCAAATGAAGCCGGTGGAAAAGTAAAACGCCAGCGGGAGAGTGTTTCCAGACAAGTTTGCACCGCTGGGACGCTGCATTATGTAACATCTAAATCCTAATAATGCAAATATCACCAGGCTCATTCACAGGCCGAAACGCTCCAAATGATGAAAACTCAATCCAATATAAACCTGCCAAAGCTCTAAGACACCCAAATCTGGGGGCTTATTTGTTTGGCGCAAGGGAATGAAATGAAATGTCTGAATATGACAGATGTGCGGCTCTATAAAGAGAACGTCACAGTCAGTCCATCTCTAGACTGTCCAAATATAAAAAGTCTTCACACCTCACAGAAGCGTCCAGGCGCCCCAGGCATGCTCCCTAAGCCCTGGGAAACCTCCCTGGATACACCAGCTGGACGGGTTACGTAAGAGACGGAGGGCTGCTGGAGCTCCACACGTTTCACCTGATCACCCCTCACCAAGTGGGCTGCAGTGATTTCTGCTGGGGAGACAGACACAAGTGAGGCATCTCATAAGGACTCATAGTTCAGATCAGTTTTCATCATTGTTATTGGATGCCTGTGTACCGATTCAGAAGTTCAATAGTGTGTTGTGTCAGATCATGTACTGTGTGTACCAGCGGCAGCCAATCACAGACGGGGGAGGAGCAGCTCCTTCCTCACTGAATGTCATTTCAAAGGCAGTAAAGAAGAGGTGCGCTGATGCCCTCCTGTGGCCAGATCTACAGCATCAGATTACATACTGAAATAGATTTGGACATTCAAAGCAAGACACTACAGGCAAAATCATTGTTTTTCATCCAGATTTGTCTGTTTCACTTCCATATCATGTTTTATTTAAGACTAGTGGAAAGCAAGCATTCAAAATACCCATTTAGTGTCTGCCAGTTATTATTCCTCATATTAAAGTGATTGTGAACACTTCACTTGTTTCAGGGATTGTTCCCCCAGCACTTAAAGTAGCAGCAGTCAAACCAGTTTTTAAAAATTTTGGGAGTGATACTGCCGACATGTCTAATTATAGGCCTATCTCAAACTTGCCATTCGTTGCTAAGGTTCTTGAGCGCGTGGTAGTTGGTCAGCTACAAAATCATTTCTCTGCGAGCAGACTACTAGAACCTTTTCAATCAGGGTTTAGGTCTGGACACAGTACGGAGACTGCCCTTTTGAGGGTAATGAATGATCTCCTGGTTGCAGCAGATTCTGGGGCTTGTGGCATTTTGTTTTGTTAGATCTCAGTGCTGCATTCGATACCATTTGCCACACTATACTACTGGACAGATTACATAAGTGGATTGGTCTTTCTGGTATAGCTTTAAAATGGTTTGAATCATATCTTTCAGAATGCACTCAATTTGTTTATTCTGGTACAAACAGATCTCAGATTGTTCCATTGCGGCAGGGCGTCCCTCAGGGGTCGGTATTGGGTCCTACTCTTTTCAGCATTTATATGTTGCGTCTTGGGCAGATTATTCAAAAGTATGGTCTGGGTTATCATTGCTATGCAGATGATACCGAGATTTACATTAGTACTCAACCTGGTGTTACATCAGCACTTTCAACTTTATCTGCTTGTTTACTGGAAATACAGGTCTGGATGAAACAGAACTTCCTACAGTTAAACTGTTCAAAAACGGAAGTTCTTCTGATTGGCACTTCAACTGCTGTAAATAGATGTAATCATTTTAAACTTATAGTGGATGAGTGCCAGATTCTCCCTTCTGTACAGGTGTGATTTTTGATGCACAGCTGACTTAACACTCATTTTAAGAATGTTACTAAAGTAGCTTTTTATCATCTTCGGAATATTGCACGTATAAGACCGTTTCTCTCTATGCCTGATGCAGAAAGGCTTATTCACGCCTTTATAACATCCAGTCTTGATTATTGTAATTCTCTTTTTGCAGGGTTACCTGCAAATATAATTAAGAGGCTGCAATATGTGCAAAATTCAGCTGCTCGTGTTAACTTACACACCGTCCCGCAGTCATATCACTCCTGTGCTTTCTCAACTACACTGGCTTCCAGTTCAATCACGTATTGATTTTAAAGTTCTTATCTTAACCTATAAAGCAGTACATGGGCTGGCCCCAGAGTATATTTGTAATTTGGTCACAGTGTCTACACCATCTCGGTCTCTCCGCTCTACTGGTTCTCTAACTCTGTACCAGCCTCGTTGTAAACTCAAAACTATGGGTGGGAGGTCATTCTCTTGTATTGCTCCCAGGTTGTGTGGAATTCTCTGCCTTTTCCTATTAGGAATGCTCCGTCTTTTGATTGTTTTAAGAAATTACTCAAAACATATCGCTTTAGTGAAGCTTTTAAGTTATAATCTTACAGTTGTTGTTGCCATTGTTGTTATTGTGATTGTTATTATGGAGTAGTGTTGTTTCTTTTATTGTTGTTTTATACTGTTGTAGTGCCTTGAGTGTAAGAAAGGCGCATTACAAATAATATTTATAATTATTATTAAGTGTTTATTTTATTGCACTTTGTCTATTTGCATCTGCAGATTTCAACATCAATTCATATCTTTAAATGGTGAGTTTGTTTGTTTACTTTCATACACTAAACTTCATACAGTTTTATCCCTGTCTATATTCTGAAGGGTTTATTCATATATTATTGGTTTTTATTATATTTTATTTCTGAAACATGGTGAAATTTTTTTTCGGATTCATTAAGTGATAAAAAAAAAAAGAAATCCAATTCCCATCTAAAGTCACTGGTTTTATTCAATGTTTAGATTTCTGTTCTGGAAATATATGAAGAGTTTATTTGCAAAAACAGATAACTCTGTTTTTATTAATTCTCATAAATAATGTTTTTTATTGTATGTTTTTATTGTGTGTTAGCTGTATTTTTTAGTTATTACTATTTAATCAAAACAACCCAACTACAGTTGAATTGATATTAATTGGAATGCAGAATAAAAACAAACAAACATGATTTTTGAACATTTTTCAAAACGGAGTTATCTGTTTTTGCAAATAAACTCTTCATATGCAAATTAGTGCATATTTAATTAGATAACGCCTCATTTGAACAGCATTTCATAACATACATAATTTTTTAAATAATTTTTACTCTATTCACCTCTGCTGTCTTGCCTTAAGTCACACTTTTGAAATGTCTGCATGTTCATTGCATCATATAACAAAACATCAAAACCAAGAGGCACCTGCAAAAACATAATGCTTTATTTTTATAGTGTCCTTGTTACATGTACTTACTATAGTAATAATAAATTATGCATAATTACATGCAACTAACCCAAAACCAAACCGTCATCCTAAACCTAACCATATAGTAAGTACATGTAGTTAATTAATATTACTCAATACTTGAATGTGTAATTACACTAACAAAAAAACCTTTCAGAATTGTCAGTTTTCTGAGCCATTTGCAATGACTTTTAATCAACAGCTGTCAGTGTGATTTTAGTGCATGTATTCACCTGATTTCACCACACAGAAGTAAGCTGTTTTCTGTGAATGTGCGAGACTTCTGCTTCATTAGCTGCTGTAGGTAAATAACTAGAAGAATAACAAAGTGCCGTTAACGGTAAAACTATTTGCACTACCAACCAGCGTTTATTACTACAATAATACATTAAAATAACATGATAAGAAATAGCAGTTTGCAATATCAAGCAGCGTAAGGAGCTATTTTGTACTGCTAAAAATAACTGGAAGCGAATGGGAGTCTCACACACTGACGTTATAAATGGCTAAATGTTTAAAATAAGGTGGATAAAGTTCTCCTCAAAGGTGTCCAGAAGAGGAACCAAACGTGCAGAGATTCAGATTCACTATCAATATGATCCACCAACGTTTGACAACCAGGACGTTTTTCATTTTAAAAAATATATCTGTTGTTTTATCATTTGGAACAAATTTCTTCATTGTTTGTATCACTCCTTTTGTCTGTGTTCCAGACAGACGGTCATTAGAGGTGCTGATCTTTTGAAGGTTACATTGTTACACTTGATGAACGAACAATTTTAATAATTCAATAAACTGACTCATCCAAAACGGATTCAAAACTGCTTTGGCTTCATTTCTGGAGCAAAAAATGTAAATGTACAATGTAAAAATGTACAGTAATTACTACTAACATTTTTAAGCACCCAAATACATTTGTGGGTGTTGTGCAGTGTGTTATGGGCCATCAGATTCAATGAACAAACAATTTAATATAAAAATTTGCTTTGTTTTATTATGTTTTTTTTTTTTTTTTTTTACTTCTCAGTAAGGGACAAACTTTGTACATTTAATCATTTGAAAAAATGCTAAATAATTGTTTTTAAATGTAAATAATCTTGTATATTGCATGTAGTAATAATAGTAATTAATAATAATCATAATAAAAACACACCAAGTTCCCCAAAAGTGTCAGTTTAATAGATTAATAAAAAGTATAAGGCTAAGATGAGCTTGGAGGAGATATTGAAGGGACGACAGTCTAACAGAGGATACTGGGTGACGCTGATGTCCGCTCCATTCTTACAGACAGGAAGTGCCCAAACATGGAGGATTATGGGACGGTGAACTCTTCCGGTCCACAAAATGCTGGCATAACACACTCATCTAAGCACAACCCCCCGTAGTCTGTTATTAAGATTGATCTGCCCACAACCAATCAACCTGATTTACATTATCAAAAAAACTCAAATCCAAGCAGTCTACATTTCATTTACATATCTGTATTTCGTATATATATTTATATTCAATGTACAAAGTTACATTCTGAACTGCAAAGGCTTGTTCGTGGAAATAAATACTGCAATGGCTAGTTTGCGATAGGAAGTTGTTTCTGCTCTCCTGCAAACGAAGCAGCTAAGCACGAACGCAAGCACAACAGCAGTGCAGCATCAGCAGGATGCCTGTAATCACACATTAGAGTCTAAAAGACGTGTACAAAAGTGTCATAAAAATAAGCATTTGTCTCTGCACCTTTATCTACGCACTACTTTCTGCAAAAACCGCTCTAGTGTTAAAAAAGACGGCGAACAAGCAAAACGTGACGTGGATCTGCGTGATGGGGGAGCGATAAAATAGTTTGTCTAGAGTCCATCAATGAGGCTATTAAATCCATTTCTCTATCCTTTGGTAACCGTACGACATTCATATGAAAATATTGCATTTGCGCTCAGAGTATCTGGATGATTTAAGGATTGAGAAAGCAATTCTTCAGCGAAAACAAACACAAAAGCTCTTCTAGGCACGATGTAGTGCATTGTGCATCGGCCCGTTGTGCTCTTGCCCAAAAAAACTGGACTGAATCGCCATTACTTGCCATCCTATCTGCGTGAAGGAACCGTTGTATTGCCAAAGATGATGTGTGAAGGTCTTCGGAAAACTTAGCGAAAGCACAAACAGTATGAATACTTCATTCTTCGTCGATAATCGTGATTTGCATGATAGAAATTCTATAAGCCAGTGCTTGAAAGGTCTTAAATAAAGCAGAAGGGAGTGAAAAAGGTCCAAACAAAGTGCGTCTGGAGCGACGTCACTCCTCGCCGGTCATGACCTGCCACACGATGAGGTGACTGCGCTCGGCTTTGGCCAGGAAGGGCTGCAGGTTCAGAGTGGGTTCGCCGATGTTTTCTGTGTCTCCTCCTTCATCTCCTGTGATAGGAAGAGAGGAGTGTGTGAGTGATCAGGCGTTTCAAACAGGACCGCAGCACCGGGAGGCGTCTGACTCACCCATCCTGAAGTCGATGTAACCCTCTCCTCCGCTCACGACCAGCACTGACTTCACCAGCTCTGGCGAGTCGGAGGACTTGTCAGCGGCCACCTCGACCCCTGACCCCGCAGATGGAATCACCTGCCCTGCAAAATGGAAAAACATCATGGGTGTTTAATGGGGGTCACGATTCTCAATTTTTAATCCTTTTTTTTTTTTGTAAACATTTTAAAATAACATTAAAAGATAAATAGCATTCAAAAATTTAAATATATTAAATTTGAAAACATTTATTTTAAATTCTAATAATATTTCACAATATTACTTTTTTTCTGTATTTTTAATCAAATAAATGCAGCCTTGATGAGCAGAATAAACTTCTTTAAAAACATTCAATCTTACTGATCCCACACTTTTGAACGGTAGCGTACATACGTACATACATATATATGTACGTGCAATAATAGAAAAATAAAGGAATAAATTACAAATAAAATTCATTTTTAATTACATTTAGTCCCAAATTAATTTTTGTATTACTTTTTCTCACTTTATTCATTATTTTCAACTGTATTTTTATTCTTTCATTTATTTTTTTATATATATAGTTTTTTTTTTTTTTTTTTTTTTTATTCCAACATGTACTAAATCTAATGAATTAATAAATTATTCAGTTGTTAAAGTTTTATGAATGCAATTAATTTGACATTTTTGATTACTAAAAATTTAATTTAACAGGTAAAACAGAATCCAATAAATAAATAATAATAATAATAAAACTGGGAAAAAATATTAAACAGAAAAAATAAAACAAATGCTTAGGGCCAGATTTACTAAACAGGGCAAATTAGCGTTAGAGCACCATTCAATAAAAGCGCCGATGGGAGGGCAAAATTCTGTGTGTGATTTACTGACAACGCACACATTAAAGAACACAGATCATTTCCATAATGACCAGCGCAATCTACCAAGCGCAGCGCAAATTACCGCCTGCTTTAAGACATGCTTTTTTGGGTGTTAAATAATGGCGCAATACAAGTAATTAGGACGAGCGCAAATGTTTGCAGTCGATTCATTTTAATACTCTCCTCCCATAAATTTTGCGTCTGAAAGGGAAACTCCTACAAATGTATATTCAATTATGTCAGGCACAAAAATAACTGTGTCCATGCCTTTTCAGCGCTAATTCTTCACTGCACGTCTTTAGTAAATCCTGACAGTACTATTTTAATGCCAAAAGACGGTTTGCGTTGGCACAAGCTGTTAGTAAATCTGGCCCATAGGGCCCTAAAAATAACATTTTTGTTAAACTTGTTAAAATGGCTGTTAAACTGTATGTTTCATAATTTCCATTAATTAAACATGCTTTTTAGTTGTAATTTAGAAATGTAATTTAACCATTAAAACGGAATCCTAAACGGACACCGTCTAGCTTTTTAATTATTCCTCTCTATTGTACTAGGTGTTTGTTAACTCTAATTTTTTTTTGGTATACTAACAATTTTAAAAAGCTGTTTAAAAAATAAAGCATAAAAATAACACCTGGAAAATATTAACTTGGTAAAAAAATAAAACATAGTTCATAGTCCTGTACTCATGATCAACTGTTGTACCTGGGACTGCGGTGAAGAACTTGACGGCGTCTCTGTGTCCGTGGAAGCACAGCTGGGCGTGAGCCATGGAGCAGAAGGGCACAAACGTGCCCGTCGTGACTTTATCTCCGCTCTCATCACCGTAGACACGGATCGCACCGCCTGGACGATTTGACCCCGCCGCCACTGCGTCTTTACTTTCTGTTGTGGGAATAAAAAATGACATTACTCTCATGACACAGAATTACATTACCACCGATGACATGATTGGAAGCACACGGCTGACGCACTCTCTGACAGAGGGATGGAGATGATGACACCGTTTCCGGTTCCTACCCACAGGCGGTTGCAGGAGACCATCAGAGCGGTGATCCTCACGAAAGAGAAGCCCAGCTTACCGGTGCCTGTGACACACACAGCATCAGTCATCTGAACGGCACTGCAGAACTCTCGAATGCTTTGATAAAACAGCACTCACCCAGCATCTTGCTGACGTACGGCTCGATGTCAACATCCTGCAGGTGCTGGTATGTGTGTGCATGGAAGAGTCTGAGGGTCGAGTCCAGACGAATGGACACCCAGATACCATCTCCATCCCAAGCCAGCTGCCTCACCTGACTCTCCTTACGAGGATGAGCGTCGAACGATTTCTGTACATGAGGAACAGCACAGTAAACCAATAAGGAATTGAGTTACACTGATTTTATTACATGTGAGGGGGATTCATGAGCAGGAATCTGAAGAGAAGCAGCATATCATGTCATTGAATGAAAATAAATGTTTAAGTAATAATTTGACCAAAAAAAAAAAAAAAAAAAGTAAACTGAAAAATTCAACAGCATCTTGAAAAATAAAATGTTTCAATAATAATGCTAAACATGGGCCGCTGCTGAAAAGGTTTGGGTTGGTAAGATTTTTATTATTTTTTTTAATATTACACTTTCACTATTCAACTTTTAATATTAATTGAATTCATTTGGAGATTGAGTCCATATAGAAAAACAACAAATAAGTATTAAATACTTCTTGTTTTATTTTTATTTTTTTATTAAATAAAATAAATAATATATATACAGGTGCATCTCAATAAATTTTGTATCTTTGAGATACATCACCTCACCAAAATGTCACAGAAAAGCCATACCTCGATCTTCATGGCTTTGGGTTGCACCACAAAGATCTTGTTCCTGTATCCACACCAGACCTTGTCATGCACTACAGTCATACAGCGGATGGAGTGATGCGGACGGCCCAGATCTAACAGGTGGTAGTTGGTCAAATCCCACTGGCCATCTGTAACACAAATATCCTTCATTAAAAGAGCATTTATTCTGGTCTGGTGTGGTGTGCATTATATATGCAGTATGGGTGAATGTAATTAACATCTTTAAGGTACTACATTCGTTTTTAGAAATAAGTCTTACCAACACCTCTGTGGAAGATTGCAAGCGTGCCATCAGCCAAAGCCACCAGAACACGTCCTTTCACATGACTTCACAGAAGAAAAGAAAGAGTAATGAGCAGCTGCTGCTGAAGAAAGCGCTGTAGTTTATTTATGTAAAAGTATCCAGATGATGAGTTTCCTTACACAATCCCCAGGACAGAATCCTTTAACTTGATGGAGTGAATACACTTCCGCCACTGCGCCACAGATGAGTGCACGTATACACTGCAACAGAGTACACTCAATACATCTCCATTCTTAATCAGTGCATTACCATGACCTTTCCAATTGTTTGTAATTAATGGAAAAGGTTTTTACAAATCATTTTGATTTTGCTTGATTCGCTAATGAATCATTCAGACCAATTTGTGAAGCAAAATAACTGACTTAACCTACAGCACTACAGCTTGAGAGCAAGTTTTACTTACTTACGAGACATCTAACTGATTAAATGGAATTAAAATGAGGAAAAAGCATATTTAAAAAAAAAATCCATGATGTTTAAGATATGATAAAGGAAGCGTTTCTCATTACAAGTTGGTTGAAGATGGTTGACATGTTTCCCAAATGAACATTAAAGTGACAGAGATGGAGTTCACGTGGAGCAGCAGTTACTGTGAACTGAGCTTCTCCGAGATGTTAAAAATGCTGCAAATGCTGCTGACATGTAAGAATAAAGTGTTGCACTTCACTCTGAAACATGCAGCGCATATATTTATTTAAATAGCAGTCTTCGTGCACTAACATATATCGTAATTTTGGTTTTATTTCGATTAATCGTGCAGCCCTAGTGGGAACCCTGTTTATTTTCCACACTTGCAGGTGATTGGTAGAAACACCGAGGGCGAGTTTGCCGGACACTCACCAGCCGTTCTGAGCCCCGAGCCACATTGTAGGCAGAACGCTGCTCATCTTGCTGGCTTCCTCTCTCATGAGATCCTGTTCCTCGGGCATCGAGCTGACGCCGTCCTTCACCAGATCACACTCCCTACAGAGCCAAGACGTTACAAAGACATCTCAGTACACCTCAATACAGCTACACTGTAATAACAGACTGAGAGACGTGAAGTGCCACACACCTCTGTGTGTAGCTGGACGGTGTGTCTCTGCTGTTCTGCACGCCGAGCGGGTCGGTGAACACGTGTTCGGTGTAGATCCCGGGTTGGTTCTCGTCTGCAGGCGTGTTGCTGTTGCTCTCTGTGGCCTCCAGAGCTTCTTCTGCTGCCGTTACCCCGTCCTGCTGTCGCTGCCCCAAAACCTCATCTGCAGAGAGACGTAACATTACATTCATTTCTATAGTGCTTTATACAATACAGAACATTTCAACGCAGCTTTACATAAACTCTTTCCTTTCCATTCACGGAATTTCCCAGCTTTCTGTGTTTTCACTGGTGTATGGTAGGAGGCGCTATTACGCATCTGAAATGGCGCTTTTCCACTGCATGGTACGGCATGGTACGGCTTGGTACGGTTCACTTTTGGGGGGTTTTCCACTGGGTACAGTACCTGGTACCTGGTACTTTTTTTAGTACCACTTCGGTTGGGGTTCCAAGTGAACCGTACCGTTACCAAAACGTGACGTGTAAACTCTGCTGAACACTGATTGGCCGGAGAGAATCGTCACTACCTGCGTCACTGAACTTGCGACACAAACACAACAGAACCGCTAGATTTAAATCAGCACAGCCAGCGAAGGATCGAACGCAACTGTTTTGAACGAGCGCACCTTTTTTTAACAACCAAAAAAAGTACAGACGTTCCTCTCGTTGATAACAAAGGAGCGGATCCAGCGAGAGCTTGATGGGGCGACGCGGAATGAAAAAGTTTTTTTAGGAGTCGTGGTAGTAGAGGCGGCGCCACTATAACACATGTGAATAATCCCGCCCACTCTAAAGCGGTACTGAACGGCAGTGGAAACGCAAACCGTGCCGAGCCGAGTCGTACCACGCAGTGGAAAAGCGGCAAAAGTGTATTGAACGTCTGGATCAAAACACGGCGAAGACGAAGCAGAAACAAGCAATCGCGTATGTAAGCAGATGCATATGTAAAATAACATGATCATCAAGCATTAAACAGCACGTTAAACAGCGTTACTGAATGAAATGTCAATCCAGGAAATGGTATAGGACCGTGCAAGCTTTGGATGTGTTGATAGAAGTGATCTACTGTGTCTTTTACAAAAACAGGATTTTCTCAGCTTTTTGTTAAAATTTTGCTTAATAAAAAAACGACTGCATGAAGCTAGAAACATTTTTTAAAGCAGAGGCTGAGTTCTTTGTTTTGACATATTGCATGTTCTCGATTGGATTATTGTAACTCCCTTTATTCTGGTCTACCTCAATCTTCATTGTCACGATTGCAAGCTGTTCAAAATTCTGCGGCAAGACTTTTGACTGGGTCTAAAAAGAGGGATCACATTTCCCCTGTTTTATCATCCCTTCATTGGCTTCCCTTTAAATTCAGGGTTGATTTAAAAATTCTTCTGTTTGTTTATAAGGCATTGTCTGGTTGTGCAACAAGTTATATCTCTGAACTTCTTGTGTCATATTGTCCTTCAAGGGCACTTAGATCTTTGATTCACTTGCTTCTAACTGTGCCACGGTGTCGGTACAAATCAAAGGGTGATCTGGCTTTTTCTGTGGTTGGCCCCAAGCTTTGGAATGGTCTCCCCTATCATGTGAGATCTGCTCCTTCTCTGGACATTTTTAAGTCTAGACTCAATCTTATTTTTACTCTTTAGCCTTTGTATGCGTGTAGTTGTTGTTTTTATTAGTAGATTTGTTGTACTTTATACTTTGGATCAATTTATATTGCGTTTAAATGTGCTTTATAAATAAATGTTGTTGTTGTTGTAATACAAGAAATAATAAAGTAAAACAAGGGTCTTCAAGTCAACATGAAAACAGTCTGTAACTCAGTTTACATTAACTCATTAATTCTGATCTAATTCCAAGTGAAATGGGATATTCAAACAAGAAAAAAGTTAGAACATAAAAAAATACATTTATCGACTGAATCCGAATTTACTTGCAATGCCAGTCAAAAAGCCAAGTTGTTTTAGAGACTGAATATTTATTAACACTATGCACTGTTCTGCATACATTCGTTTTGTGGGTAACATGACTCTTTTTTTTTTTTTTTTTTTAAATGTTCATGTCTTTTGTATGCGTTAAGGAATTATTTGTTAATTCATTTTTGTGAAGTGCTATTTTTTGTGTGTGTGTGACTGGCTTATTCTTCCAACACTCTTGCATTTGCCATAAAACAGTGTTTCATTATGTTAAAGGGAAAGTTTCTATGGAGAAAAATTGAGTAAATAAAACGTGCATTAATGATATTTTTTGCCTGTTAGTGTTATTGTGACGGATGCTGTGTTACCAGTGTCTGAGGACTCTATGGAGTTGGTGCAGACGGTTTGAGGGATCGCCACAGGTCCTTCTGCAGAGCAGCCCATGACAGTGATGCCTTCCAGACCTCCGTCAAAACCCGTGGAGCTGTTTGCTGCCGTACAGCTGACTTTAGAAGCCTCACCGTCTGCGCTCAGCTCCTCTCCTGCGGGATAGTCCGTCTCATGAGCGCCTGACAAACACACACAGAGAACTGGCTCAAACCAAAAGCACTTGTGGAGGTTATAAATAAGGTCTCATTGCATTGTCTGACCAGGTACACTGGCGATGCACAGCACGTGAGAGTTGCAGACGAAGAAGGTCTCCAGGATGTTTCCGGGCTGGTTGGCATCGATGACTATGACTTTAGAGGTGGAGTGTGTAGTGGTGCAGATCCACACCAGGCTGGAGAGCTCATCCTGATGCCGCAGCTCCTTCTCCTGCTCCTGATCACACACACAATAACACAACATTAAAGACTTTACGGCAAGACACCACAGGTGAACAGAGTACACGTTAGACATCACCATACTTCCCCATCTGATTAAATCACAGTACATTAAGACAGCTGTTTTGTATTACAAGTTTTCTGAAATGTTATGTTGAAATATGCAAATGAAGCGTGACATGACTATTTTCCCAATGTTCAGATTTCTGTTCTTTAATTTTTTTTATTGGCATATTTTGGGATGTGGGTTTTAATGATGAGAACTTTTTTGTAATCAGGCTCTCAAAAAGTATATAAAAATTTGGATACAGATTTATCGGCCAACATATCGGTTATCGGCTTTTAAAAATAAAGAATTATCAGTTATCGGTATCGGCCAAAATGTTCATATCGGTGCATCCCTAATATTTGCATATATATTTCCAGAAAAGAAATGTAAACATCGGATAAATTCAAAATTCTTGTTTTATTGTGTTGACGAATTTTTTATACGGGATTTTTTTTTTTTTAATGTTTGCATATACATTTCTAGAACAGAAATGTAAACATTGGAAAAAATATGAATTAAATATGTTTAATTTATATTATGAAAATAGTTTTGCATATAAAGTATTATCTAATTAAATATGTTAAAAATTTAAGTATTGTAATTTTACTGTTGTTCGGTCAAATAAAATAAAAAAGCAAGACAATAATAAGGATAATAATTGCAACAGCTCTATTAATACATTTATTTTAACATCCACACAGTGTTCAAATTGGGATCTGTAATATGTTCTAATATTTTAAAAGAATTTTCTTCTGCTAAGCAAGGCTGCATTTATTTGTACAGTAAAAAAAATACATGCCTGATTTAAGAAGGGGGTCTCAAAAATGGCCAAAAATATTATTTTACTAACTTATTAATTTTAAGTTAAATTGTGCTTTGTTGGAATGTCCGCTAGAAAGTAAAAAAAAAGTTAATTGTTAAGTAAATATTATTAAATTGTTGTTTTGTTATTGATTTTTTCTTTGAAAAGCAAGACAAAACAGTAAAAAGCACATTTTGTCTTTAATTTATGCAATGGTGAAAAAAATTGGCAAAATACATGGGGGAAAACGCGAAAAACCATGTTAGGTATTCAGCCTTCGGCCCAGTGTTTCATTTTGTTCGGCTTCGGCCAAGCATTTTAATTTCAGTGCATCCCTAGCATAAACATTTCCAGAACAGAAATATGAACACTTGAAAAATATAAATACCAATTACTTTTTTTTTTTTTTTTTACATTTGTTTATTTGCATATTGAATGGAAATTTCCAGAACAGAAATCTGAACACTGGATACATTCAAAATTCTTGTTCGATTTTGTTGAAAATCGAAGGTTTTTCCAGATGGAATTTTGGATTTCTCTTTTTATCACTCCATAAATCAGAATATACTGTCAACAGACAGAAACAGAGCCATGTTTTTAGGGATAAAATGAGTCGGGTAAACGATATATGAACAAACCCCTCTGTAAAACCCTTGAGATATGCATATGTATATGCATATAATACAGATAAATCTTTAAAGTTTAGTGTATGTAAGTGATGCTAAAGTGGAGAAAAAAAAAAAAAAACTCATGGCCTTTAAAGATATGGGAATTTAAATCTACAAATGCAAATAGATGAAGTGGTAGACAGATGAACACTTAAATGTGTATTTTTCTACTAGTCTGAAGGAAGACATGTTATGGAAGCAAAATCTCAAAATTGACCAGTGCATGAAAAAACAAAAAAACAATGGTTTTGCATGCATTTCCTTCATCATGACATATAAATTTTGTACGTGATTTTTGGGGCTCCTGACCTTGAGTTCCTGCTCCAGTCGCTCCAGGCTGCTCTGTGATCCTCTCTTCTTCCTGGGGCTGATGGGGCCGCTCTCTCCTCCAGACACATCTTTATAAAACACACTCGCTCCCACGATGGAGCCTCCGTCTCGTGTTTTTCCACCTGAGAGATTGACTCCTGCAGCGCACCACAGCTACACACACAACAAACACCATCAAACTACAACACTCACTGAGCTCAGGACTCAATCTGAGAACAGTCTCACCTTCATGGAAGCATCTTTCTCATCTAACGGTCGGAGGTAGACGGGCACTGGCAGGTTTTTGTCTCCTTGTCCACCATTTGCAACCTTTGAAAACAGCATAACGATAAATAAAATACTTTTAGCAAACCATTAGGTATATATATATATATATATATATATATAAAAAAACTTTTTGTAATATATTAATAGGCAAC
>NW_015548217.1:1287166-1290281 GCF_001515605.1 Sinocyclocheilus anshuiensis | reverse complement strand
CATACATACACACACACACACACACATATATATATAAATTGTTTATTACCATTTTATATATTATATTAAAATAAATTAATATTTATTATAATAACAGTAACAATAATTATTATGTTTATTATTCAGAAAAACAATTGTATTTTATCATTTTCAATTAGAAAAAAATCTAAATAAAAACAAATACTATTGTATTGTAAAATAAAATAATACAATTATTAACATTATTATTATTGTTATTATTAACAACAACAAAAACAATTTTAATAATTATTTATAACTATTTCATTTTACAGAACAACAATAAAATTACAATACTACTATTTATGGCTCTTAATTACTTTGCTTTCAAATGTAAAACTACAGAGCACTTATTTTTGGTTGAAAACTGCTAGGAGACCTTAAAGCTTTTCTTTTGTTGAGGACAGATTTATGGACGATTCTTATTACAACTTTGGTAATGCACTGTTGCACAGACAGATTTTGTGTGGAACAGCATATACTTTGAACCAAACAGACACTAAAAACACTGGATTCATGAGCTGCTTGCATGTAAAAGAAAATTTCAATGCTTGTTAAGTGTTCATTTTGGACCCACGCTAAAATGCTACAGCAGTGTTTTTCTCCTCTGTTTTATGGAACTCATGTGGGTCATACTTCAGGTTAGAAAATCTGAATAAATGCAGAAAGTATAATGTAGTGTAAGGTCATCTGAATGAGAGGTCAGACTGGAAGTCACTCACTCCTCATTGAGGAAGTCAAAGGCTTTGGATTTGTCACTAGGCAGCTGAGAGAGGGTGCTGCTCCTCTTCTTCACCGAAGGGACGACGTGTGAGGTGGGTGCGTTGTACTTCATGTTAACCGGCGCATCTGGTTTTTTCGCTGTGGTGCTGGATGAAGAGCTGAAGAGCCTGCTGAAACTGAGGGACGTCGGGAGAGAGACACACAGACACAGAGACTCATATGCAGACACAAGCGCAGCAGCAGTTAGAGGTCAAAGGTTAACCGTTATGGGATTGTAGGGTCAAGTCCCAAACATGTGCCAAGCCCTTCACACAGTCCTGCGACAAACCACTGACCCGACCGTCAGATATCTAACCACAACCAAAACACGCAGACAGCACATGCTGAACACCTGATCACTGCAAACAAACCTTCTGAGGCGCTTCCTTTCTGTATTACACCATTCAATACACTGCTGTTCAAAAGTTTGGGATGCTTTTATTCATCAGTGATGCATTAAATTGATCAAAAGCGACAGTAAAGACATTTATGTTTCAAATGATTCTATTTCAAATAAATGCTGTTGTTTTGAACAAGGTTCCCACTCTTTCATGAACACCAGATTCAAGGACTTTTTCAAGCACCATTTATTTTATATCAAGCACCTATCAAATTCACACCCCAGCATATGTAGTGTCATGAAAGACCTTACATTACTTAACATTTCACTTACACTTAACATTTACATAAAAAATTTCAGAGTAATAATGTTTGGAATGTGTAGGTTTAATACATTTAGACCGTTTTGAGCAGTCGTGTTCAAAGGAATTTAATGAAATCCATTGAAGTCAGTACTGGTGATATTCAAATTAAATTTCTAAAATATTGATAAAATATGCATCAAACTGATTTTTGCTTTAGTTCTTGTACAAGATTTAAATTTGAAAGAATCTAAATTTTTTAATTCATAAAAAGTGGTTAAATGCTGTAATAACATGGTAAAAGCTGATAAAATTACAAATGTGCACATTCACTCAAAAGATATGTTACTCATTAATAAATAAACTCAAGTCAAAATAATTTTGTAAATTACTTTATTGTAAATCCCATTTTTTCATCTTTGACCTAGAGGAATGCAGCTGCTCAAACATGCAGCTGCTCAAAAAGTCAGTATTTTTTGAAAATATTTCATGAACATTTTAAACCTTGTACATGTGCAAATCTGCAACAAAATATTAAGAAAAGAAATTTAAAAAATAGGACTTTCGATTTGCTTTTAAACTGTAAACGCTTTTCACTAAGCGGTTTTTCCCTTTTTTCAAGTTCTACATTTTCTCCTTAGCTCCATGTTGCAGTAAGTTTTGGGAGTTCATTTTTAGTCCATCTCCTATCCTGAGAAGTCTGTCTTGCAGAGACTGACAAAAATGAGCTCCTAAAACTTACTGCCAGATTCTGGAAGATCAATTCTTCAAACAGTGGTACAAGAGGATGTGGTGCTGGTCCTTCAAGAGTCACTCTCAACTTATCTGTCCATAAAGCCTATAAAAATAGTCTTCATGAATTTCACAACACTTCAGCATGTTATTCTAATTAAGAGAGGGTCATTTTTTAGGATTTTTTACCCAAGCAAAGTCTCTGAGAACCTGACACCTTGTACTTCTGGAGACTCCAGGTAGGTTGCAGTTCTGGAAAATAGTGGCGCTGGAGACTAAATGCTTCCTGATGGTTTCACACCTAATTCTTCACATTAATTCTTAATTCTTTTGCCGTTAACGTTTGTCTTTTCTTCTTCAGCTGTTTTTTTTCTGACCCCGCCGACCCAGCGAGCATTTTGCTGACCAACGGTCATGCCTTAACTTTGACACCCTGTTGTGCGAAAATGATGGGGTTAAAGAAAAAATCTTTCGACTGAAAATGTTTCCTTGGCCAAACCCCATTCCACAGCCATACCCGTCACACACCCAGTTTAAGAGCAGTGTTTTTCTTCTTGTAATTAGGAGCGCTTGTCCTTCTAATTTAAAAACATGTAGGAGCACCTTCTGATCAATAATCAAAAAATCTGATCAAGAATTAGCCTTTCTAATACGAGGTGACATCTGACTACTTAAAGTGACTTACAGGGGTATTTTCTTTTTAGAAATTCAGCGGGAGCGGGCTTAAGAAAACTGTCCCGCTCAGGGCTCTAGGCTGCGCGTCAACACCCACGTTTTTTTTTCTTTTAGCGCTCCCCCATCTCCACCCCCAATCATTAGTGCCGCTTGTTCGGTCTCTGACAGAACATATAGGACAATTTTTTAAATAGAGCCATAAACAAAATTTATTTCAAATTTAATTCAAGCACTTTCAAGGACCTATGTTTGTTTTCAAGTACTTTCCAGGCCTTGAATCCATGTCT
>NW_015548217.1:1271076-1286886 GCF_001515605.1 Sinocyclocheilus anshuiensis | reverse complement strand
TTATTGTTCAACTAATCAATTCATAACGGTCTCTGTGGCAATTCTCATGTATCAAAAGGTTTTACTAAATTTATACAATACTGCTTAAACACTTGGGGTCAATAAATTTCTCTTTTTTTTTTCTTTTTTTTAAAGGAAACAGTAACGGTTATAGACTTTTACATTGCTACACAAAAACTTTTGAACTTCATATTTAAAGAATACTGAAAAAAATAAATGTATAACTGTTTCCACAAAAATATTAAGCAGTACAAATGTTTTCAACACTGATGTTTCTTGAGCAACAAATCAGCATATTGGAATGATTTCTGAAGATCATGTGACACTGAAGACTGGAGTAATGATGCTGAAAATTCAGCTTTGATCACAGAAATAAATTACATTTTAACAAATGCTCACATAACAAAAAAAAAGTTATTTTAAATTGTAATAATATTTCAAATTTTTACTGTATTTTTGATCAAATAAATGCAGCCTTGGTGAGCAGAAGAGACTTTCAAAAACATTAAAAAGAAAAAAAATCTTACAAACCCCAAACTTTTAAATAGTAAGTGTATAGTTGTTTCAGAAAATATGAATAAATAACTAAAAAATTGAAATAAATAAATAAAAACTACGATGTAATATTTTGGTCTGTTTTTGTGTAATTAAATAATCTTAATCCTAAAGGCTTTTAGAAGGAGCTGTTAGCCAAATGTGACCTGACACTCGTGAATAAAGCTCTTCTATTATTGCACTTCATCAAACCAAACCATGCACATCCTTCCACAAACATTCAAAGATCTAAACAAACATCTGATATCTGTTTAGGAGAGCTCTGTCCCCTGACCCAACACACCTTCTGCAAACACACAGGACAACATGAACGGGGTTACAGAAAACACAGGAGCACACAAGAGGAGAATGAATGGGTTTAAAATAGATGCAAAACCTTAAATGCCCCCAAATGCAAAACCCCAGCTAGACCAGCATGACCTGGGAATGGCATTTCAAACCAACAAAAACAAGCCCCCCGCAGGCTGCTTACTGACACAGATGTGCCAAATCCTTTAAAAACAAGTGTAATGAACGCTTGAGCATTAGTAAAGTTTAATGTAATGTAACGGTCTGGCTGTAAATTCCTGTTATGCTTTTGTTATACCGCTGTTAAAGCTTTAAAGAAACCCCATTCCCATGTCCAAGAACAGATTTTTGGATCCAAGGATCAAACCAAGTGCAAGATTTACTAGGATTTCTAAGATTTACCTACATCCTAGAAGGAAAACAAATAAAAGAGGGACATAAAATGAGAGGGGGAAACAAAGTTTGAACGCCAAACCGCACAAACTAATATAACACAACTTTGAGGAGAACGAAAAAGGGCTGCTTACAACTGCCAGATACTGGACTTTTTCTTCTCAGTCAAGGCTGGATTCTCTCTTGACGCTCTGCATTGAACGAAACACACAGTTGAGTCGATGCAGGGCAGAGCTGTGACGGTTTGAACACTGAGATTACAGTGACTGACCGTATCATCTCCGTCCACCTGACGGCCTCCTGCAGCTCCATCAGTCTCTCTTTATACTGGTTTCTCTCCATCAGGACCCGGGCCATCTCCACCCGCGTGAAGCGCTTCCGCTGGGCCGTCGGCACGTCGCTCTGAGAGAAACACGGCTTCTTATTGTTCAACACCGTAAAACTGATCCTTTGAAATAGTATTGTCTAAAATACTGTTTATACATCAATACATCTCTGCATATAACATATATTTGGAAACACAACGTGCACTTATGATGCATTTCACATTTGCATAATTTCCCCAATTTTATGCAGCATTTCACTTATTTCTAATGCGAAGTAAAATAATTGATATACTTGTGAAATATTTATTTTATAGCGCAGCTGCATTACAATAGTAAGATATTTCTGTCTTAGAAACATTATTTTTTTTTATCTCAATCTCAGACAGCAGAGTTTCAGTTGGTAAGAAAATACTAAAGCTTTAGGGTTTAACTCTTGAAAGTCATGCATATTGTAATTTTACTACAGTAAAAATTTATATAAATATTATAAAAAGTATTTTTTTATTTTACAATGCAGTTGTATTAAAATAGCAATATCTTTCTGTCTTAGAATTATTATTATTAAATCTCAGCAATTTTAATCGATAAGAAAATATTAAAGTTTGAGGGTTTAATTCTCGCAAGTGAAGAAATTAAGTCATAAGTACTGTAATTTTACTACAGTAAAGTAAAAATTATATACTTTTTATAAAATGTGCATTTTTCTATTTTGCCATGCAGTTGTATCATAATACTAATATTTTTAACAATTATTATTGTTATTATTATCATCATCATCATCATCTTAGAGTCCCAATCTCAGTAGATTTGAAAATACCAAAGCTTGAGGGTTTAACTTTTTCAGGTGAAGAAATTAAGTCATAAGTACTGTAAATTTACTAGTTTTAAGTAAAATAATTATATACGTATGAAATATACATTTTTTTTATTTTACAGTGCAGTTGTATTACAATAGTAATATATTGCAGTCTTAGAAATATTATTATTATTAAATATCATACAGCAGTTTCAGTTGATAAGAAAAACTTTGAGGGTTTAACTCTTTCAAGTGACATTAAGTCATAAGTACCGAACTTTACGTAAACAAAAAATTTATATATTATTTATGAAATACTCATTTTTTATTTTACAGTGCAGTTGTATTGCAATAGTAATATATTTCTGTTTTAGAATTATTATTATTATTATTATTGTTGTTGTTGCTGCTGTTATTATATCCCAATCTCAGATCTTATACTGTTGAAATGTTTTGCCCTTAATTTTGTGGCAATTTGTCACTGTGGCATCTAAAATGGTACTTAATACAGATATATTCAAAAATATTGTATTGAAGTTAGAAATGTTAGTATCGCGACAACACTAATTCAAAAATAATTTGCATCAAGAATCGTTTTGGCATTACATCTTGACTTCCTGAACTGAAATCTAATGGAACGGTGAGGAATCTAATGCTCTGCAATCCTAATACACACGGCATCCAAACTCTTGCTTACATCATCGTCCTCTTTCGTCTTCACTTTGGCTTCCTCCAGCTCAGCTCGGACTCTGTTTGGACACAAACAAACAAGCTTCACTCAAAAATAATTTAAAAAAAGTATCTGTCTGGATTGCTGATATATATATATATATGTCTCTGTGTCTAATGACAAACTTTTTGAGCTCCTCCTCCAGCTCTCTGTTCTTCTCCTCCAGTTTGTCTTTGGACTGTCTCAGGACCTCCAGCTCCCCCTGAAGAACATCTTTTTCACACACCAGCTCATCCACACGAGCGATCAGATCGTTCTTCACCACATTCAGAGCGTTCCTGCAGCAAACACAGCAATGCAGCTTCAAGAAACAGAAATCTGTGTGTTTTTAATAATTTATGTAGACACAACTAAATCTACAATAGAGGTTATTAGTTTGCTTTCTGATTTGAATGCGTTGTAAAAGAAAAACTCCTTACATAGATATTAAATATGTATTTCTATAGCTTGATCCTCCTTGATTGTATAAGACAGACAACACACATGCATTCATTTTCAATGAATCATTCAAAGACTCACAATCCAGTCCCCAACTGTTATCAGTGAAAATGTCTTTAATTGACTGAAACGCCATTATTACTTTGTCACATCAGACATGAACTGAACCAAGAATAGAGTACTTTATATTCTTCATACTGATTTCATACTAGCATTCTGTTGTAATAAATGGCATTTGAATCTAATAAGACTTGCAAAACAAGATCACTGCAGTCATTTCTACTTTTCAGTCCAGTTGATATGATTTTCTTTCAAGCATTGCTGTAACTCCTTTAAAACAGCAGATGGCAGTAGAACCATTGCATATGGAGTAAATATGGACTAAATGCAAACAGTTTGGCGTTTTCCAGCTGACACAAGCCACATACTAATGCCATATTATGACTTACTTTGTCTCCAGTAGCTGTGTGTTCTCATGGATCAGGTGTTCGACTTCACGACCCATACCTACATGACAGCAATACAAAGCAGATTTCATGTGACAAAAAATACTCGAGCACAGATCTCTGAAAACCCCACGAATGCTGATTTGACCATTTATAAGACAGAAAACACTTTTCTGGAGAATAGAAATGATCACGAAATCATGCTTACCAAAGAAATTAAGGTCTGAAATTGGCATGCAAACCAAAAAACAAGGAAAGGGTCAGTCAATGACCAAAATAAATAAGAGTGACACTAAATTACTAAGGATCTACAAATAAAAACAGTTTTAACACTGTATCTTAACCAGATGCAATACAAAAAAGCAACAATGAATTTGTCTTAACCAGCTATGACAAGCATTTTTTGGTGGCTTGGTTTCTAATGTTGTCGTCTTTTTTTTTTTTTGGTCAACATTTTTGCTTTAGTGTGGACAGACAAGTTACTTGCTGCTAGAAACCTGTCGTGTCGCACCTGGTGAGGATACAATGTACGAAAATGAGAGGACAAAATAAAGAGGAGTGTAAACATACACACCAGAGAACTCGTCTGAGGGAAAGAAAAGCCTCAAACATGGAGGAAAAACAACATGATTAGATGGGCTGTGAACGTCAGTGAGGAATGATGGGCTTAGATAAGATGAAGAATAAAAGTAACTAATGACTGATGTCTCCACTATTATAGGAGAATGACATGAAGGAAAAAGACACAACAAACATGCAATTTGGACTTCCATAGAACTCAAAAGTAGACACTTTGAGTCAGTGTTATTTTAGTATCATTGAAATACTATTACAGTTTTTGTAAAAATTTTATTTTTATATTTTCTATTTAATTTGAATGGAAATTTTAGTTTTTGTGTCATTTTTATTCGTTTTTTTTAATATACCTGTATAGTTTTTATTAATATTTTGAATTAAGCTTTTTAATGTTTTCTGTTTTCATTTAAATTGTACATTTTTATCCAATTTTTAGTGTTTTTGTCATTTTTTTATTAGATTTTTTTATATGCCTATTTAGTTTTTATTAATATTTTGCTTTAGCAATGTTTTAGCAATTTGTATTGTTTTTGTCAATTTATTTGTTTTTCTTTTTTAAATATGCCTATATAGTTTGTTTTAATACATCCAGTTACACTAAATGAAAATGATCAAATTAGTTAAATTTTTATATTTTAAGTTTTATCATTTCAAGTATTGATTTTTTTTAAATATATTTTTAGTTAACTATAATAACCTTCTTTGAATCATGTGCTTTCAAATGTCAGACAACAAAAGCACCAATACAGTAGTTTTGAAGTCATATGATAACAAATCTAAATCGCTGTTCACTGATAGTTTTCCCCTCCACGATCTTGAGAAGTGGATCAGTTTGATTCTTAAACCAATCATTCAGACCAGCTCTGTGAAATGGAAGAACTATTTTAATCAATAAGATCCGGTTCAAGAGAACAATTCATTCATAAATCAGATGTCAGTCTTGTGAAGATGCAAGGAAACTATTAAAAAAAAAAACTTAACTCAGTCCGTTCCAAAGCTACTGTATGGCTTCAGAGGACTTGGAATGTAGTCATTGACTTATATGATACTTTTATCGAGCATGAAAGCCTCAGATATCATTCACTTTCATTACATTGATGAGTGGCCAGGATATTCTTCAAAAATCCATCATTTAATAAAGAAAGGAATTCACACAGGTTTTATGAGTAAATGTTCATTTGTTGGTTGAACTGTTCCTTCAGTTTAAGGCACAAAGCATGCTGATCTGAGCTCTGGTTGACTGAGAACTTACCCAGCAGATCAGCGCCTTCATCCACGTCTCCTATGAGATCGGTTCCTGCTGACGAGAGCTCCTCAAAGAGAGAGTCAGTGTTACGGTCAAAGGCCATGTTCTCGATGCCTTTAGTGGGAGTGCTAGAAACAAACCAAGATGAAGAACAGACATAAGACGGAGAAAGCCGCTTCGCCTAACAATGTCCAGATGGTTGCTGAAAGTGCGTATGGAATGAAGATCCTCTGAGAGCAGAAAACATAAGCTGCTGGGTCGGTGTGATAAGGAAAGCACTGTGAATGAATGATTGAATCAGTGTGGACGTACCTGGAGCCTTTGCATCCACTCAGATCCATGTCCAGCTCTGGTGTGGACTCAATGATCGCCTGGACCTCTGATCGCTCTGCATTCTCACTTTGATCAGCTCCTGAGAACAAAAACGTATCAGTTAGGTGTGTTTCAAATGGTCTAACGTGTTAAAATTCATCTGTATAATACATTAACTTTCACACTAGAGGCTTTGGTGCAGACAGTGTGATCGTAGTTTGAACACATGTACATCAAATAAATGCAGTTTGTTTCAAAAGGGGAGCTGGCATCAATTTAAGTGAGCCACACACAGCACCATTTATGGAGAATAAACACAAAAACTGTGATAGATCATATACATTAAATAAATCATGCATCTCAAGATCGTTTTGCTTTTTATTACCTTAAATTTAATTAAACTAAATTTCAAGGCTTAAAATGGAAACCCTGAGCAAAGCAGCGAAAGCAGAGCATTAACGGGAGGGAGACAGATTGCATTTGGATTGTCTACTGTGACTGTGACATTAGGAGTCACCTGAAGATGCCACAGCATCCTGTACGCTGATGTTCTTACTGCCGTCTGGTTTAGCGCTGCTTGAGTCCAGGTTCCTGTTCAAACCCTCGGCCTCCTCCGTCCGCGGCGTGTCCATCGCTACAGCTGACGTCGCTGCAGACATGGGCGTGCCGGATTTGGACTCTCCCCTACCGGCATCAGAAAGTTCATCCTGAAAACAAACCCATCAAGCATTACCAGCAGCATAAGCAATAAGCACTGAGTCATATCAAGTATATATGAATAAACAGCCATCGAACGCACTTATGTGCTAAATGAGACTGGGTACGGTTCACATTAATCATAAAGACTAACACAATATCATCACCTCATGCTCTGCACACCATGCTCTCGTCCTGCGATGAGGACAGACATGCTGCATGCAGATTCATTTAGAAAGATTGTTAACTGGCTTTAAGTAATTAAATTAACACTGGTCATACTATATAGCAGAGATAAGCAATCTTCACTTACATACCAGAAGTTTGGACTAAGAATTTTTTTTCAAAATCAATTAACAGTTTTATTCTCATCAAGGATGCATTAAATTGTTCAGGAGTGTCAGTAAAGACATGTATAATGTTAAAAACTAAAAATTCTATTTTAAATTAATGCTGTTCTTTTAAACTTTCTGTTCATCTGTGAATCCTGAAAAATAAAATGTGTGATCGTTTCCACAAAAACATTCAACAGCACAACTGTTTTCAGCATTGATAATAATCAGAAATGTTTCTTGAGCAGCAAATCAGCATATTAGAATGATTTCTTAAGATCATGTGACACTGAAGACTGGAGTAATGATAATGAAAATTCAGCTTTGATCACAGGAATCAATTACATTTCACAATATATTGACAGAAAACAGCTAAATTGTAATAATATTTTAAGTTGTAATTATATTTCACTGTTTTTACTGTATTTTTGATCAAATAAATGCAGCTTTGCTGAGCAGAAGAGACTTCTTTCAAAAACATTAAAGGACTGATGATCAGAGAGAAAACGGCAGCAAACAAAATATATGATTTTTGAGTCTACATTTTGAACATTCAATTGAGCTTTTACCAATACAAATCATGACAGAAAGTACAAAATTTGAGTGGGGGAAAAAACACTGACACACAAAACACACATGATTTAGTGGCATTAAAAACAATATATAAACTTAAATAAATATTCCAGGTTATTATTCACTGGCCTTTTTCCCCCAATACAATGAATAGAGACTGAAGCTTTAAATAAAGTTATGTCAAGCTTCATAAATGATACAAAAGCACCGTAAAGATGGTTTACACTGTTGCTATTTTGAGAAGTTACAAGTTGAAAATAACCGGGAATATTATTTGGACCACATTGAAAATTGCAAGTGAAACTGCAAGCAATAACATCAACCACACAGATGCTGACTACAACCAAAACTACAGTTTAACTCAAACATCACCAGGGATATTGACTACATTTGTAAGCTATTTATTTGGTACTCACTCCCATGAGTTGGCCTATATGTTGTTTAAATGTTAGTATGTGGTTGCAGGCAGCAGTTTGTGGACTATGAATGCACTTTTCACTATCGATACAAAACAGTAAGGGGTGTGGAGACGAGTCAAACAGAGCACACTACACACTACGTTGCAGCTGCCATGGAGGTTATGGCAGGACTAGCAGACGGGACTACCTTACTGGAGTCGCTCCACTGGGTTTCCAAATTCTCCTGTGAACTCTTACCATCCCCTCTCCTGAGGGATTCATTCGCCTCCAGCTGCCCAGAGAGAAACGTACAGTAAGCAACACATAGGTAGGGCAACACTGCCCCTTGTTTCTGTTTATCATGCACTCAGCCAGGTGGCTGATGGGAACTGCATGAGCATTATATAAAAAGAAAATCAGGTCAGTCCTTCCCCAAAAAGCATTAGGAGCCTGCTTGTCAAATCCAGATTAAGCTGTAACTACAGTAAAATGAACTGTAGGCCAGGATTACACATAATCCCATGGTCAATCAAAAAGCATGACAGACAGTTTATAGGAAACTTTGTGTATTTTATGGTGGACTTTTTAATGGAGCCAGATTGAACTAAAGCTTTAAAATCAACATGAAATAACAAAGGGAACCCATTTTAATTTCCATAATGTGATGCATTTCCGAGTCAAACCAGATACTCAGCGAAGATACACTTTTCAAAGTCAAATGTCCAGTGTGTGGCGATAAAAATGAATTTTGTTTTATCCAAGAGATGAATGTGAATCTGGCTTTTTTTTTATGTTGGTTGTTGTACATATCACGACAGTTCAGAAATGAAAAGCACTAAAAGGTTAATGTGGTATCACATTTTGAACCCTAACCCGACCCCAAAAGCTAACCCGATCATGTGATTACAAAAGCAAATGTGAGATAAAAACACATTCGCTGAATCAACCAAGTGATTTTATCTCGTGTTTTAATGTACTCGTACCCGAGCGCTTCACTTCACAAGTGCAATGTTGTACCGGGTGCGTTACCGAGCAAGTTTACTGGGTCAGAAAAGACAAACATATGAAGTGGATTATGAGATAAAAATATCAAAATGTATTAGTTTACAAATCATGCACTACAATAAAACTGTTTTGAGCTCATAGGATAGTATTGCGCAAGGAACTATGCGAAAATAAGTCTTTATTAATCAATAATCTGTCACTTTAATCATAATTTGTGTGAAAAGGAATAAAAGCTTGTGGTGTTTTACTGCCACTCGTGTTCATTTCAGCTAGAAACTGTGGTGAATTGTATGTATATGTACGTTTTTGAAGTTTTTCCAATGAGCCTGAACGCTCACATGCTCCGAATGTCTTTCCTTATTGACAAAGAATATCAGAAGATACATGAGTGAAAATGTGAATGTTGACGTTTCTTGTTTTGTTTGTTTGTCTACACAGAAGAAAAACAGTACAGTGGCAAATTTGGCAAAAATGAGGCCAGTTTTCGAACTCTGAGGCCGCTGCCCTCCAGCTCTTCAGATAATGAGATGTTTTATTAATGTGACTTTTCAAACAGCACTACACCTTGTGACTGGGCTCTATAAAAAGAACCAAAGCTCTCATTAAAATCAATCGGTTATGGAAGTACAACTAATCCACAGGGAGCGGCAGGAACAGATAATAGGTTTTACACTCCTGTTTGGAAAGCACAAACTTCAAAGCGCTCTTTCTTCTCCCTGACATATGCGCACAAGCCAACAAAAGCACAAGTGCGCACACACAAAACCCTGGCTGCAAGATGCTCCCATACTCTCTCGGGTTTCCATGGCAGCATGTGCCCACTTTTTCTCAATGTGGCAGTTCAGAGCTGTTTAACCTGAGGAGAGGCTGACAGCAAGTCATGGCCTAGTTTCTCATCTTTCTCAGAAGCAGCAGCGCTGAGACTCTGGGGGATGATATGGAGAGAAATGCAGAGTCACGGAGCGCACAAAGGCCAGTCTGTATCAGTCCACAGTGGGAGTCTGATGGAGCCTTTGTGCTTCTGAAACTAAAGATGACTCACCAGTGGCCTTGATGGGGTCTTATAATGAGAAATCAAATATTCTTTGATCTTTTGAAATAACAGAGCTTGATGTACACCTACTGTGACTTTCAGAAGTCAAAAGACTATGCATTAAAAAGGGCTTGAGCTTTCACAACTTTTTGACATCAGGCTGATGATTGCATCAGTGAGTCACGATGAAGTAATACGGATGAAGCAGAAAAGATAATTTTTCATTTTAACAAAACAAACAATGCTGTTTGCACACTACATGAAGATTATCATATAAAATACTGTATATTTTAATATAAAAATATTTTTGCCAGAACTTTTATTCTGAATCTTTATTCAGTGTGCGTAAACAGCATTGATTGTTTGGTAATAAGTCTTATTAACTGAAATAATAAGTTTGACTGAATGCAACAACACTTTGTTAATTATCAGTCAATTAGTCAATCTTTAACAACTCCTCTGATTATTTCAGCTAATTGTAACACCAAACACTCCACATAAAAGATCACAGAGCTCCACACACATGACATGCAGGGGGAAAAACAAGATACAGTGGCCATGAATTAACAATTAACTCCCACAACTTATTAATTTAGCTAAACAACCATATAGTGGCCATGATTTAACTAACATAAAATGAGGTAACAAATTAGTAAATGTGGTCACAAATTATTAAGAATTCTTAATTTGTGGCCACTAGATATATATATATATATATATATATACACATGTATATGTATATATGTATGTATACGGTATGTATATGTATAAATGTATGTATATGTATATATGTATACTGTATGTATATGTATAAATGTATGTATATGTATATATGTATGCATATGTATATTTTTTCCCTTCATGTCATGCAGAGGGCTCTGCACTTTTCCATGACTAAGTAGAAAAAAACCCGACCTATTTATATTACAAATAAAATTTATTATAAAAAATTTTTTATATGAGGGAATGAATTAAAAATATTAATGTGTGGCTATAATGTCTATTTTATCTTCTGGATGTCATGCACACACACACACACAAAATAAATTATGTTCTCGTATCTTTCAAGATGAAAATAGAAAAGTAGGTCAAATTGTAACAGAAAAAGCACAGTCAAGAATATTTTTGCACACAAACAAGAATTAAGTGGAAAATATAGAAGCAATACTTGGTATATGAAAAATAGTGAGACACAGAACTGTAAAGAAGTGCATATAAAGTGGAAAAGAATTAAATCTTCATTATGGGGGAGAATAAAATGAGGTGGTACAGAAGTAAACAAGGATTTCTGAGGGCGGAAATGCTCATCACACACCATCAGACTCCAGCAGTGTAAGCACTCTTCTGCTTCTGAGAGCTGAAATATGACCGTCATCCTTCAAAAACTACTGCATCAGGCTCAACATTGAGACGGGCTTCAAGGTCAGTCTATTCTAAGACGTGAGAGATTGACATTGCCATCGTTGCTGACAAAATCAATGTGAATCAGGGAAGAGGAAAGGATTCAGATCAGTCTAGTGGTCAGTCAAGATGGGTTTTTCCCAATGGCAGATTCTGTAACTTCTACATTTGTTACTCAAAATCTTCTTGGTGAGAACTACCCAGTTAGGAAGCACATGAGTTGAGTGGTTTGTTTGTCTTGAGTTTTGAGAGGGTTGTGAACATTAACATGGCAGGAAGAGGTTGATGACAAACGATTACTTCATTAACATGAATATGTATGAAGGGGCCTAATGCATGCATCTCTATGGGAGATGGAAGGTTCCAGAGCAGGAAAAAGAGGATGTTTTGTAATGCTGAGAACTGACCCAGGATCAGCCCTGGCCTGTTTGTCTGGCTCTTGGCCCTGTTAGGGCTCTGTTTAAGCATGCAGGGCACAGCAGGTCCTCAGAATGAGCTTCCTTCCCGCTGGCAGTGCCGCTCAGGCTCCTTAAACATATGTTCTGCACAGATCTATTCAGAGTGAAACTCTCTCAATACAAACTAACGGTGTCGTCATCGCTTTTATTCCCCCCAAACCCATGTTCACTTTCTGGGAAGCAGATAACAGCCTGCTCTGGGTGCTGTTGTCAACAGAATAGCACTGATGATGACACAACATGATGATTCGCTAGTGGGGCTGGGAATTGGCACACATTTTAAAATTCAATGCGATTCACAAGCTCTTGATTTGATTTGATTTGACATTCATTCATTTGGATATATATAGGGCTGTGTGATAAAACGATAACCATAATTATCGTTAGGACTGCAATTAATCGAAATACAGTTTCGATTTCGGCCTTTATTTATTATTATTATTCATGTAAACCTTTATCGGTCATGTAATAAATGAACAAACGGTTGAGAAAGAAAACACATATGTAACGGTAAATTGGATCCGTGCGGCTCTTAAAGTGACAGCGGCTATATTCCTGCTTTGTGTGCTTAATATTAATCAAACAACAAAAGACAAAGACAAAATCACACACTGCTCTTGAGTGAAGGACTTTTGCAGCTTTAATAAGAAACAAAAAGTTCAATTCTTACAGTGAAGACTATATATGCAGTTTTATTTTACATTTGATTATTCATTTCTGTTAAATTAATACTTGAGACTTAAAAAAAACCTTAAAGCACAGTTTGTTTCATTTGTATCTTTTTATTTTATTGCATTTGTCCTTTGCTTTTTTTTATTTTATTACCGACCGTTTAATTATTTTCAATAATTTTGAGGACTTTTTTGCTTGTTACTAATATCAGTTTACCTAATACTCTGCTGTGGTATTGAGAATTGTCAAATTTCGCTGGTCTCTAAAATGTAGATGTCATAGCATCCTTATTTACAGAAAATATATATTTAATATATATCACTATCTTTAAATAAATCACTCACATAAAGTTTTGGTCATATGGCCCACTCATAATCGTGTTAAATAATCGTGATTACAATATTGACCAAAATAATCGTGATTATGATTTTTGCCATAATCGAGCAGCCCTAATTATCGTGCTATGATTTTCCTCGATAAAACAATGACGAGTTTGATAAATGTTGGATATAATGTTTATGTGCCAAAAGCAGAACGAAACAGCGCTACTCATTTGAAACGCATCACACAGAGCATTTATCCACTCGGCTCAAAGTTCAAGCGGCAGCGCAGCACGAGCTCATTACAGAGCAGATGCGTTTATTCACTGATAAGACTCGGTCACACGAGCACTAAACAGCGCTGTGAGATCCAATGTGAAGTGCTTTAATTCAGCGAAGAATAGGCCTGTCGCAATAATCAATATATCGACTTATCGCACAATATATGTACATGACCGCAATAATTTTTGGTGACGCAATATATCACCCATTATATTTACTTAAAAATTAATGTCACCATGTTTTTTGCATTCCACTTGCGCCTGTGTTTTTTGCAGCTTCTCGTGCATAATGTGGTGTAGTCGGTGCTAGTTCAAATTTAAAAAATGCTTCAACAAAAAAAAGTTTAATCTGCAGAAATGGCCTTGTTTAGGGATCTGTGCCTTTGTGCATATGGACAAGTAGGGATTGTGTTTTTCAGCAATAGTGTGCATCCTTAATTTACAGAGAAAAGAAGGTCAGGGAAAAATCTGTAGATAGAAAAATCTCCATACAAGTTCGTTGTGCATTTTTCTTTTTTTCTACTTGTTACTTTGCACTTTGTTAGAAAATGTTTATTTACTATTTATTCAAGTTTTTTAAGGTATCTAATATTTTGATACTTAATTTCCATGATCTAAATATTCTTAAAAGTTTGTTGTCATTTGGAAGTGTGTTGGCCTTCTTGCATTATTATGCTTTTATATTATGATTATATATTCAGTGGCATAAAATGGTCTTTAAAATGACAATAATATCACTTATCGCAATTATTTCTGGGGCAATATATCGCACAACAAAAAGTTGTTATCGTGACAGGCCTAGCGAAGAACACAAATGACTCACTGATTTAAGCTAATTTAAAGTCAGATGAAACAGCGCTGACAAAAAGGAGAAACACTGTGTGCAACAATACAGTCAGAAGGCTTTTCAATCTACAAATCGTCATCATTTACCATGGATTTACTGTAGTAACACTAACTGCACCATGCTATTGTGTTAGAAATGTGGGCTATTCATATGGAATTTTATTATATTATTAATGTAGACAAATATATTAAAGGAGTAATGGAATATAACTACATTATTTTTTTATGATTAAGTTGTAGCATTTGTGCATTTATACTAAATGTAGATTTAGATACAAATACCTAGAAAGTATATAGTTACATTTTTAACCATGGTATTGAGGTGCGTTGGTATGTGTGGTTTTAACTGTGGTGATCATGATCTAAATGTATGCTCCCTATGGAAGACCAATGGTTAATTAAAAGAAAACTCAGTCATAATAATTACATTTCACCATATAAAAATGAGGATGTTACAATTTTTACAGATGTGACTGTTTTTTATAATAAACATAAATTTACATCTGCAAACTGTGCTGAAGACAGTCATCAAAGTCAGGCAACACAAACCTTTTACATGATTTGACACAATATATATCATAATTTCATATCAAAAGTAACAAAGCACAAAGTTTATGGTGATTTTTGGATGGCATGTGTACTGTAAATAATATTTTGTTACGGTTCATTCATGCATCAACACAAAACAGCATAGACTAAAATATTGATCTTGGGATTTAACAATCAATATTGGTTAATCGAGAAATCAACTGTCAACCCAGTCCTACTCTATTTTAAGGAATAGCTTAAGGCTTTTTATATCTTTAAAAATGAGGCCTTTTTTTACCATACGCTCCCAAACTAGGGATGTAATGTAAGTAAATTATCTGCAAACCGGTGTGTTTCTCACCTTAAGGCTGGTGTTGGAGCGCGGGTGGCTGATACTGTTGTATCTCCATGTGTCCGTTCCTGGAGTCTCCACAGCCTCCCTGTGCAGATCGGGAGTCATCACATCACTTCCCGGCAATGAAAAAATACCCAGAGAGACAGGACGCTCCTTCCTGAATACACACAAAACATACGATTGGACACTTAAGCAAGAAACCTTATGGATTACATAATGTCTTGTATTCCGATATCAACAGAGCATTTTTCGCAGCAGCTCATATTCAAATATTTGGTAGACATGACACTATACTGCTACCAAAACAAGAATTACATTGGCTTAAACTAGATTTTTATTCCATTTTCTTCTTCTGACCATCAATTTGCACTGGCTACCAGTAGCTGTTCGCATAAAATTCAAGGCATTAATGTTTGCCTACAAAACCACCACTGGCTCTGCACCTATATACCTACACTCTAAAAAATGCTGGGTTGTTTCAACCCAACATTGGGTCAAATATGGACTAACCCAACCGTTGGGTTAAATTTTTACATTCAATTTTTAACCCAAAAGTTGGGTTAGTCCAAATTTTACCCAAAGTTTGGTTGAAAAAACCTGGTACCGTAACGTTTTCATTTTTTTAGTACCGACTTGGTACCGAAATACCGGGTCTTTTGATAACACTAATATATATATATATATATATATGTGTGTGTATAATGTATAATATATATATATATATCATATCATATATATCAGGGCTCTACAGTGCGACCATTTCAGTCGCATTTGCGACTGAAAACTACTGCGTGCGACTATAAAAC
>NW_015548217.1:1261479-1270855 GCF_001515605.1 Sinocyclocheilus anshuiensis | reverse complement strand
GTCACTTGATTCATTCCTGAATGAATCAGCCGTTCGAATGAATCAATTGAATGAATGATTCAGTGATAAAAATCAATGACTTACCGCCACCTGCTGGCAGTTGTTTAATTTTAAAAGTATCTTTTCAGGGATAAAAGCGTCTGCTAAATGACTAAATGTAAATGTAAATGCTTTCGGACTAAAGACTCACTACCACTATGATGGTACCACTACAATTGGACTGACAATTTTTCCAGTATTTCCCAGTAAGGAGTTTAAAGGGGTTTCTAGGGTGTTTGGCGAGGTAAGTAGGGTGTTGCTAAATCAAAAAGCGAACTCAAGTCTTTATGACATTCTGATTCTTCCACATCAAAGATCCAAAGATCAGCATTTATCTGAAATAAAGCTTTTGTAACATTATACACTATTCCATTCAGTATAATTTTTATTAGTTTTTGGGGAAAGAAATTATAGAAATTAATACTTTTATTTAGCAAGGATGCTTAAAATTGATCAAAAGTGATGATAAAGGCATTTATAATGTTACAAAAGATTTCTATTTCAGATAAATAGTGTTCATATCGATATCGGAATTATATCGTATCGACCGAAATTAAGAAATATATCGTGATATCAATTTTGGCCATATCGTCCAGCCCTAATCCCAATGCAAGTCTATGATATGTTTTTATCTGTTTTGGGTGTAAGAAATATGAGCAACAGCAATAACGAATTATGAACTAAATAGTAAACATTATAGATTACATAATGTCCTTTATTCAGATATGAATGGAGCATGTTTCTCAACAATTTCATATCAAGTTTAGGGTGGAAATGAAACCATATTGCATTGGTTTCACTGCATTTTTACATAGTTTTTTTTTTTTGGAGAAAAACTCATTGCCACAGTGTTGTTGCCACCGGACTGACAACATTCCCTGTAGGTGTTTTAAGTGGTTTCTAAGGCCTTTGGATCAGTGACAAGCCAACAAGCCAACATGAGTCTTTATGCTTTTCTGATCCTTATACATGTCTCAATAGAAGTCTATGGTGCACGTTTTCAGGTTTTTAGATTTAGGTGCATGCAGTATGTGCCTTAGCAAACAGCACAAACATCAGAGCTCCTCTAGGAGAGCAGAGGAGCGTTTGATTGATGGGGCTTTTCTTTTGTCTTCTCTGATTGTCTGTCTTCCTGTTGTGGGTTGCCATAGAGCTGCATTCAGAGCCTGAACCTGCTGACTGCACATTCAGAGCGGATCTGCTCACATGAGCAGGATTCACTCTATTCAGCTGGAACAGTACAGTAAGGAAAAAATTTAAGTACAGGTTTTTTTTTAACAAATTTGAGGAAGTGTGAATTCAACTACTACCACAAAAATCTGCGATAATGCAAATAATCAGACGTGCTGTATCTCTACAGAGGAACAAGCGTCCCAAAAGTCGGGTGCACCTCAGTGACGTGTGTTAAGTGAAAATAAAAGGGAGTAAATTAATGCATATCAGAGCTTCGTACATCAGACAGAGCTCCATGAACGCACATCAATACTCATGCTGAAGGCAAAACCTTGCGTAATCACACATGTCAGAGGACACGTAGTGACAGTTACATATGTCATGCAATAAAGGTTGAGTTGTAGAAGTTCAGGTCCGAAGTTCAATTCATGAAGAGCTATTACAGCACAGGCAGTTTCTGTTTCAGACTATTTATAAAAGCAGAACCAGAAGAAATCCTGGAAGAAACTGGTCAAAAGCAACTAATATGATGTTTGCATTGGAACAGCAAGCCAAGTCCAGTTATCTGCAACTAAATTATACAAAAGCTAGATGAAAAAGATTAATCTTTGATGAGTTCAGAAGCAAGAACAGTTTCCCTTTTATCAAGTATTTCAATTCTCGCGATGAACCAAAGCAAGCTGCTCTCTGGAGTCAGGATAAATTAGAGGTAGTTAACAGCAGGATAACAAGCTTTCTAAACAATCAAAATCACTTTCAAAATCTACTGATGTTATGTTAGCATATCACAGTCAGAAATGGATATTTGTTGAATATTAAATCACATTTGTATCCATTTTTTATTACCCAAATTATATTTATCAGTCTTTAGCTTTGCTCATGAAAAGAAAACTATTGTCAGCTTTACAGAATTACCCACTGATAGTACAATAAATATTAGCATAATAAAAAAAAAAGTCTACTTTGGAAACTTATTTAAACTTTTGTGACACTGTCATGACAATTAAGCACATTTTGACCTCCAAGTCATTTTGATGATGTTAAAATACACTATAGTTCAAAAGTTTGAGGTTGGTAAGGCTTTTGATGAAGGAAGTCTCTTCTGCTCACCAAGGCTGCATTTATTTGACCAAAAATACAGTAAAACAGTAATACTGTGAAATATTACTACAATTTAAAATAGCTGTTTTCTGTGAATATGTTGTAAGTGTAATTTATTGCTGTGATGCGCAGCTGTACTTTCAGCATCATTACTCCAGTCTTCAGTGTCACATGATCCTTCAGAAATCATTCTAATATGCTGATTTGCTGCTCAAGAAACATTTCTGATTATTATCAGTGTTGAAAACTGTTGTGCTGCCCAATATTTTTGTGAAATACTGATACATGATACTGTGATGCATTTTATTTTTCAGGATTCTTTGATGAAAAGAATTTTCAAAAGAACAGCATTTGTTTGAAATAGAAATCTTGTCACATTATAAACGTCTTTACTGTCACTTCTGATCAATTTAATGTGTCCTTGATGAATACATTTAAAAATATATATATTATATATTTATCTGACGGTAGTATTACTAGTGTAGGGCTCTTTTTTTTCTTTTTTTTTTTGCGGTTACTGAAACCACGCCTTCTTTCTTTGCGTGAACATTTGCAAATATTACAAATATTCCCACATAGTGAGGTAGATATGTGGGGGCGTGTTAGAACTAGCCGTTTTAGGGGGGTGTGGCAGAGTCTTAACTTTGATAAAGAATATCTCTTTGGTTTTGAGACTTTAGTCTTTGCAACTTCAGGGATCTTATCTATTCACGAACAGCTTGTAACACTCCAAAGAGAAAGGAAAACTTGAAATCGCATTATATGACCCCTTTAAAGCTCAGGTTACAATGTATACATGTTTTACAATTTCAATCACCCGAACAGGACACTACAAACATGAAACCTGCTTAACATCTCCAAACAATCAACAGAAAGCTCTTCAAACCAGCAAACAATATCAGGTGTTCAATTGCAGCTGTACTGAATGCAACTCTACTGCACTAAGGAAGTATGGAAGCACAGAACAAAGTGAAGCCACAAAGAATATGCATTTCTCTGACAGAACACCAGCAAAGAGACAGAACCCTGCACTGTATTGACAAGAGAAATTAACTCTGTGCTGTGTGACTCTCAGCTCTGCCGGTTCTCGCCGCATCAATGCTTGATCCACTCTTGTTTACTACATTCTCTCGACTAGTCTCAAACACACGATGAACAAGCAATGCAGTAAAATACAAAACACAGACTGACAGAAATGCAGGGAAAACAGAAGCTTAACTTGAAGAGGATATGACACAGCCAGTGAAAAAGAAAACAAGGCATCATCCACACACACATACTGTCGCTGCGTACCTGCTGATGCGGGGCAGGGAGTGTGTGATGGCGGGCAGGCCGTTAGAGACAGAATAATGCACCAGCAGCAGAACGGAGAGAGAGACCAGAACGGCAGAGTTGATGACCACCGCTCCCCCCATGAAGCCAAAGACAAACAGCAGCATGCATCCCGGACTCATGGCTGCCTCCACACACTATGGGCCGCCCGCTGCCCCCCGAAACGTGAAAACAATCCCATCAACACCGGCACAGCAGCGCGAGGATCATAGTGTGTGTGTGAGCGCGGCTCTGCAGCCTCTCACTGCTGTGACATCATCCACATGGCGAACAGCGAACGCGCACGCACACACACACACACACACACACACACACACACACATACGAGCGGCTTTGCAGCAGCTGTCTTTTCTTGTGTGCTGCTCACGCACTCCTCTGTTGCCTAATGAACAGCTCTCATGCACTGATTCTGAATGCGTTTTCCGGTTTCTATCCCACAGCTGATTGGTTGTGGGAATAGATGCGTATATGCAGATCAGAGAGAACAACAAACATACTCTAGCTTGTCTCCAGAGAGCACAAAAGCCCAATCCACCTGCTAACAAGCATGAGGTGAATCAATCCCTGACTTTGAAGTGCATGTACTGTATTTATGCAGTGTAAAATATAACAAAGTGCAACTTGTTTTATGGCATTATGCATATTAAATACTGCAAGGTTTTTCTGTCTTTAACAGCACTGAGTATAAAACTATGGAAGTCCGTTTCTGCCACTGAATAAAAAAATTTAAAAGTAATTTTCATCTCGCAATTCTAAAGTCGCAATTGCAAGAAAAGAAGTGAGAATTCTGGATAAAGTCACATTGCGAGAAATAAAATCTGAATTGGGAGATATAAACGTGCAATCATGAGAAATAAAGTCAGAATTGCGAGATATAAACTAGCAATTGCTTGTTATACTGTATAGTCAGAATTGCGAGAAATAAAATCTGAATTGCGAGATATAAACGCAATTGCTTGTTATACTGTATAGTAAGAGTTGTGAGAAATAAAATCTGAATTGCGAGAAGTAAACTTGCAATTGTGAGAAATAAGAAGTCAGAATTGTGAGATATAAACTCCGAATTGCGTGTCATAAAGTCAGAACTGAGAGATATAAACTCACAATTGTGAGAAATAAAATCTGAATTGCGAGATATAAACTCGCAATTATGAAAAATAAAATTTTAATTGCAAGATGTAAACACGCAATGGCGTGTCAAAGTCAGAATTGTGAGATATAAACTTGCAATTATATCTCACAATTGCGACTTTATGAATAAAATATAAAACAAGGCAATTGCACCTTTTTATCTCACAATTTTGACATCTTTTCTAAGAAATGCATAACAGAAACATGCAATTCTGAGAAAAGAAATTAGAATTCTGAGATAAAAAGGTGGAATTGCCTTGTTTTATTTTTTTATCAGTGTCGGAAACAGGCTTCAATATAAAACAAATTCTTTAAAGTCAATGCTGAAATAAAAATAATTCTTTATACAATAAAACTAGTATCAGTGTAAAAATCAGCTTGAATTGTGAGAGGACTGACTTACGCCACATACTGCTGATTTTTCCGAACGCTTTGATTTGATATGATCAAGTTTTTTTTAAATAATCCCATAATCCTCTCAGCAGATAGACTCTCCCAACAAATCCATCTATAAACCAACAGGCATGACCTTCACAAGCAACACATGATTCTCACAACATTTGTAACATGGCTCAGTCTAGGACAGGGGTTTTCAAACTGTGGTCCGGTCTGGGTGTCCACCGAAAAATTTGAGCGTAAAAAAGCTAATATTTACTTAATTTGACAATTACTATTTCATTCGTCTTTCTAATGTCTGAAAATTTGCTTTGATTATTCTGTCATAGTTTCCAAAAAAAAAAAAAAAAAAAGGGTAACATTTTACTTAAAGCCTTTATATATAATGCATTATAAAGGGTTATTAAAGGGTATAACGCATTAAAATATTTCATGTGCGTTGTAATACATTATATTTTGTAAATAATTATAACCGAATTTAAAATGCGTAGTGTAACAATGAATTGATTAGTGTTATAAAATGTATTACCTGTGGTTGCAATTATTTATGAGATTGTATACTGCATTATAAGGTGCATAACAAGGCATAATTAATGCATTAAAATTACATTTATAATGCATTATACATAAAGGCTTTAAGTAAAGTGTTACCAAAGTGACAACACTTTTGTACTTGCATGTTTTTATGTAGTTACACATTTATACAAATAGATGTGAATGGGCTTCTTTGTTTGGGTCATTATGTTTTTTTTTTAAGGAACTTAATATTTTAATTGATCAAGGATGCATTAAATTGATCAAAAGTGACAGAAAATACATTTATATTTTTACAACAGATTTCTATTTCAAATAAATGCTGTTCTTTTAACCTTTATATTCATCAACAAATCCTGAAAAATAAAATGCATCACAATTTCCACAAAAATATGAAGCAGCACAACTGTTTTCAACATTGATAATAATCAGAAATGTTTCTTGAGCAGTAAATCAGCATATTAGAATGATTTCTGAAGATCATGTGACACTGAAGACTGGAGTAATGATGCTGAAAATTCAGCTTTGATTATAGCAATAAATTACATTTTACTATATATATTGACAAAGAAAACATTTATTTTAAATTGTAATAATATTTCACAATTTTTCCTTTTTTTTTTTTAATTAAATAAATACAGCCTTGATGAGCAGAAGAGACTTTAAAAAAAAAAACATTTAAAAAATCTTACTGGCTACAAACTAGGGCTGGGTATCGATTCAGATGTCCCGATTCAATTCGATTTCGATTCGCAAGCTCTCGATTCGATTCGATTCTCGATTTATTTTTTTTATTACATTCAGTGAATATAGTTTTAATACAAATGCTATTGATATTTCTAAAAAATTAACAGTAAACATCAGTTTACAAATAGTGAATTAATAAAAAGAAATTAAGAACCACATGCCTGTATTTTAAACCTATTCTTTTTTTTTTGTATAGGGTCCTTTTTAAACAATAGTAGGGCCCTATAAAATGTTCTTAATTTTTCTGGTAATCAGATGAAGGCATAAAACATTAATTTAATTTATAAATCAAATGAAAATTAAACACTTTTTTTTTTTTTGGCAAACATTGCGAATCACGCGTATGGCCATGATAAGCGCTGAATGAATGACAGGCTTTCTGTTGTAACATTGCGCAAGGTAAATAAGGGTGACATCTAGTGGAGAAGACTAATGATAAGATTCGCGTTAATCAGATCTTGTTTTAAATGTGCTTAAACAAATCCCGGAAAAGATCGATTCGTGGCTTTTGAGAATCGATATTGAATCGATGTCATTTAAAAAAACAATTAATCGAAAAATCCATTTTTTTTTGCCCAGCCCTACTACAAACTTTTATTTAATATTTTTATCAATTCATTTAAATTTGCATACAACATGTTGTCTTTAAAATCACACTTACCATTTTCCAGTCACATAGTGAAAATATAACTGTCTTCATAGGATCACAATTTTGGGGGATCCTTATTATAACAATGTTTGTATCTATAAGCATGAACAGATTAGAGCGGGCCATCACTGAAACCCCTGTAGAAACCATGTCACGTTATGCTTGTGAAGCCTCTGTGAAATACACATTTTCATGCTTCAATTATCATGCTGTCAGTCTATAACACAATCACCATGCCATCCATCCCACTGCTTCTGTCTTCATTAACATCTGCCAGACGATTCTCTCTCTCACTCAATCCCTCCATATCACACTCAGCCGAGACACACACAAACCGCTGACCTACATTAGGAGAGGCTCACAGATTTTGCGTGCATGCATGTGGGAGACTTCACGAGGGTTATTTAAGTACAAGTCACAGCCGCATTATATGGAACTGGCATAAACAGTAAAGCAAACACTATTAATTATAGCTATACACACAGAAACTGGTTTTAGAAACTGTGTAGGTGGATGAAATATAGTGTAGTATTTGTGAATGAGATCAGAAACCTCCTCACCTAATTCTGCTCTGACTCGCATTGTCTGTGGTCTCTCCCGTCATCTGCTGGTATTTGGTACGTTCCAAGTGCTCCATGTAACTGTGGATCATCTGTGAATCCAAACACACAGTATTCTTTGATGACAGCAGCAAAAGACTACATGCAAAAGCATCTTTTAGGGCTCTGATTCTTCACAACGACACAAAGTCGATTTCCAGACCTTTTCTGCTCCTCTCTGGTGGAACGAGCTGACAACCTACACCTGAACAGCTGAACCATCACAACTTTCAAGGGCCCTGTTTACACCTGGTGTTAAGATGCGTTTTGGTCAAATGGATCACAAGCAGACGAGGGAGACACATTCCCTTTCACACCTGGTGTTTTGATCGGTCTCCTCTGTCCACTTTTGACCACTTCTGTCATGATTTCTTTTGAGGGGAGGGGCTTTTTCTGATCTTTCGATCTAATATTGCGAAATAAGCTCGCATAATTTACTGATGAGCTGAACACAGTTTTTACTTTTTTTCCCCAAAACTATTTTTAAACGTTTACTGCATGAATAAAATAATTAGATTAGAGAGAGAGAGAGAGAAAAAGAAAAAAAACACATTAGTCACCTATCAGCAAATCCTTTAAATTTTACCAGCATTCAGAACAGAATAAGATAAAAATAAGAAAATATGAAAAAATTCTAGTACAAAATTATATATACAGTTATAAAATAAAACACAAGTCAAACACAAATCGGCGCAATCATGCATATTTTCCATATCACACCAGGAAAAACTAAAATATTCTGTGATTTTTGGTCAAAAGGATAAGAGTAAGACATCATTTGCATCTGTAAAGGGTTTACTCTTATTTATGTATGCTCACAATGAGAACAAAACTATGACTTTGTAAAATAAAGTAAACAAACAGGATGTGCTTTCAGCGTCCTTAAATTTGTGGTGTGGCCAGAAAACTGAAATAAAACTAAGACTTTAGACTTTTAATAAAACTATGTTTCTTTTGTTTTGTTAATTTGTTAATTACTTAACTGAAACATATTTCGTGCATGTCTCTATTTTATTCCTATCATATCATTTTATTCTGTTTTTCTCTGTTTTCTCCTGTTGTTTAAAGGGGTGGTTGATTGCGATTTTACTTTTTTAATGTTAGTTAGTGTGTAATGTTGCTGTTTGATCATAAACAATATCTGCAAAGTTACGAAGCTGAAAGTTCAATGCAAACGGAGATATCGTCTTTTAAAATTCTAGCAGTTTAATGCCTACAAAAACGACTGGTAAGGGACTACAACGAGTTACTTCCCGGGTCCGTCAGTGAATACACTTATTTTCACATACTATAGCTATGAGAAGCGTTATACATGGTTATACATACATACGTGCGGTTGCCGAACTGTATTAAGCTTTAATCAGAATAAAACCGTCTATTAAAAGCTAACAGAAGCAGTAGCATTTACAAATAACAGCGTATCTAAAAGTATGAGACAACAACAAACAAAAATCTTAGGCCTACCATTAAAAGCCGTGCTTGCACAGGTTCAGCGCGATCCTCTTTACTAATATCCTCTGCGTCTCAATCTGGCTCAAATTGATAAGCAATATAGACGACGTCATTGTTTACAATACAACTGGAGCACATGTCGCTATGTTGAGGGGCGGTACGATTAGACGTGCTAGAGGCGGTTTAGCCAATCACAACACACTGGGCTAGCTAACCAATCAGA
>NW_015548217.1:1257947-1261334 GCF_001515605.1 Sinocyclocheilus anshuiensis | reverse complement strand
AAACGAAGCATTAACACATGTTAGACTGCACCCCATAAACACAATCAAGCCTAGAAAAAACCCAGTCAACCTCCCCTTTAAGCGCATGCAAAAGCCACTGAAAAGAAAAACTTATATTTTTAATGGGCTACATACACATATCCATTCTAGTTTAAATCTAATTTAACACTCTAATTTTGTCGGTTAAAGGATAGGAAATAAACATTGTAATGTTTAAGAATTAGCTCGCGTCCACACTTCAAGCGCAATCCGGTCAAATGCGTTTTCGACTGCATCTAGAAGTGGTCAAAAGTGTACACGCTCAAAAGGTTTTAGACCCCGTTCAAAACAAATTCAAATTTCGAATATTTGTCGAATTTAAAATAAAAATCCACATTCGAATGCAAAAACGTTGCATTCGAATTTTTGGTGTGCGTTAAGGAGGCAGCCTTAACAGTGGCGCACGAGATGCGATGGCGATGTAGGTGTCGTAGCATTATAATGTTTTTGTTAGCCTATCCAGTCAACTATGCATACAAACATGATGCGGTTTTGTTTATAGTTGTTTAAGCAACTTAATTAATTATAATTGGTTTATAAACATTATTTTAAACATTATTCACTTTATTTCACAGATAGTCATGTTATCTTATGCTTTGAATAAATGTGCAATGCGCCCTCTTGTGGCCTCAGACGAAAAGCCAAAAGCTTTTCTTTTAAGTACAAAATTCGAATTTAGTTTTTCAGCCATTTTGACAGCCCTAGTTCACACCTGTATTTAACGTTGTCCACTTCTGTGATCAGATCGACGAAAACACATCTTAATAGCATGTGTAAACAGGGCCAAGAAGCAGAAGACAAAACTTTCAGTATTTAAACAGTCCACAACCTTTGCACTTGAATAAATTAAAAAAATCCTATTTCTCTTCTCTGCATTTCTCCTTTGCTCTGCTTGTCTCCTAATCTAGCTTTTTTATACACATGGCATTGCATACAACAAATGTTGTTGGCTTTGTAACAAATTGCTTATGCAATTATTGAAATGCATAAGCAAATTCTAAGGGATTCTTACCTCTGTGTGTCTCTGATGGAGGGCATTGTACTCTTTCTTCAGCTCGGCTTCACGCTCCTCTAATCTTCCAACTAAAAACAGAGGAGTGAAATCACAGCATGTTTATGTAGATATTTATTTGTTTAAATATGAACAGGGGTCTACTGTTATTTAGCTTCAAAGAGAAAGGCTTTCTGAACAAACAGCCTCCTGGGAGAGAGGTCATATGCTGTAGTAACAACACGCAGCCAGAAGGGGTCAGTAGAGCAACAGAAATAAAACTGTTCCAGGCTTCCATACACTAAAAATTCATCTTCTAAATCTTTTGTAAAAGCAGTCATGTCATCTCAGAGGAGGTCAGATAAGGAACGTGTCTCATAGCTGAGCATGTGGTGTGAAACTGTGAGAAAAACCCCATGTGACCTGATGACTGTGAATTAAAGGAAGGAGGATGACAGAGGGAGAGCAAAAGTTCCTGTGGTGTATCATCATCATCCTCAATCAGAGCCGAACCCTGTCACTCCTTACTTCAGAATAAGCCTTCATTATATCATATGTTTGCTTTTACTGCTAATAAATGTATGTAAATACCGAGATAAAGTGATATATCAAATATTCAAGATGCATTACTGGCGAGATCAAATAAATAAAGCGACTTTGTGAATATGATGATTAATGACTATCAAGCTTCCTAAAAGCTGTCTTTACACTAGTTTCAGGATCCTCATCTCTGATGTAAACTTTACTAGGCAAGTTAGTGTTGGCAAGACTAGTTTCCATGAAAGAGTTTGTATGTTTATCAGTGAATAGATTCAGAACTCTGATTCAAATGTGTTCATGTCATCACTCAGCATATTTCTAGTATTAAAAAGTTTTAGAAAAATAAAATGTTTATTCCAATTTCTTGTTATATACACTACCGCTCAAATGTATTGGTTCATTAAGATTTATTTATGTTTTTGAAAGAAGTCTCTTCTGCTCACCAAGGCTGCATTTATTTGATTTATATTTGTATAATCAGTAATATTGTAAAATATCACTACAATAGTAGCCGTTTTCTATGTGAAAATACTTTCAAATGTAATTTATTCCGGTGATGCAAAGTTAAATTTCACATCCAGTCTTCAGTGACACATGATCCTTCAGAAATCATTCTAATATGCTGATTTTTATTATTATCAATGTTGAAAACAGTTGTGCTGCTGAATATTTTTGTGGAAACTGATGTATTTTATTTTTCAGGATTCTTTGATGAATAGAAAGTAAAAAAACAGCATTTATTTGAAACAGAAATCTTTTGTAACATTATAAATGTCTTTACTGACACTTCTGAACAATTTAACGCGTCCTTGATGAACAAAAGTACTTATTTTCTTTCTTTCAAAAAAAAAAAGAAAATCTTACTGAATACAAATGTTTGAACTGTATTGTAGCTGCATGCAAACAAAAATTATTAAATATCATTCTTCCTAACTTCCTGCCTTGACTAATGCATCTACTTTTTTTTGCATTAAAAATTTTCAATCTACATGGCAACAAAAGCAAATTGGTCATAATTATTGTTCATGTGACTGGGAAAAAAGATTCAAAATTCAAAACTACCATTTAGAAAATATGAAGGCTTCATAAGGTTGATTTGCTATACATCTAGGCATATAAAAAGTAAGCTAGGAGAATACGGGAACGTAGTGAGTGAATGAAAGTGTGTGTCCATGACAGCTGTTCATCATCACACATTTCTCCAATACATCAAACTGTAAAATCCTCTGACTCACTGACAGCTTAACAAGTGTATGCTTACAGTAGGGAAATACAAAAGCGTTTGCGTTAACCACAAAATGGGAAGTTCTTCCACAAACACAATGGATTGAATCACTTCATGTCAGAAATACAGGGAACACGTTTTAATCCTCATTCAGGACACCGATGGCATTCACTAGATGTGTTTACGTAACGTGCCGCCCACCTGGAGCTGAGCCTGGCAGTAAACACGGTCATCCAGCCATCATGTGGGCGAGTTCAGCGGCCCTTAAGCTGTAATCCAGCTCAACCCATTCACAGCCCAACACTGCGTGTGAGTCTCAGACCGAGTGTGATCAGGTGATCAGAGAATGAAAGCTTTGTCTCGCTTCAAAGATAAGAGTTCACCTGCTGAACACCATATCCAAAAATAGGGAGCATTTTCCAGCTGATTTATGAAGACTTATCTAGAGAACAGCACTCTGCAAGACAGCTAAAATAAAACGACATCTCAATATTCTTTACTGTCTTTGAGGATATTCAGTATATACAGTGGGTACGGAAAGTATTCAGACCCCCTTCAATTTTTCACTCTTTGTTATATTGCAGCCATTTGC
>NW_015548217.1:1240710-1257775 GCF_001515605.1 Sinocyclocheilus anshuiensis | reverse complement strand
GTGATATTTCAGTTTTTCTTTTTTAATAAATCTGCAAAAATGTCAACGATTCTGTGTTTTTCTGTCAATATGGGGTGCTGTGTGTACATTAATGAGGAAAAAAAATTAACTTAAATGATTTTAGCAAATGGCTGCCAAAGAGCAAAGAGTGAAAAATTGAAGGGGGTCTGAATACTTTCCGTACCCACTGTATATATATATACTATATATATATATGTATATAATATATATATCTTGATACAGAAAGCATAAAAATGTAGATGCATCAGTTCTGCTGCAGGATGACTTCAGAGTATTTAAATTAACAAATTGTTATCAATATATTAATACTAATACTATTTTATTAATATATTATTACTATCTCATTAATATTAGGGCTTAGGCTATTTGTTCCATTGTATTTCTTTTTCCACGTTTTTACAGTGTTGCGCTTTATAACCAATCACACAGGATTATGCTGAGTTTATGAATGCAATGGCCAATCAGAGGCGTTCAGATGAGTCATTGCTGAAACAGCTGTGTTTTGCGGTTCAGTGCACACTGACTGAATTCAGCTCTCTCATGAATTCTCTCATCATAAACAACAAAGTGCAGATGTACATGCGATGTAAGTATAAGAGATTTATTCATCATAGAGTGTAGACGGCTTCACGGATTATAAAGGGAGTGTTTTTTAAAGTGCATATACTCGCGCTAGACTCAGTGATGGTGTGCTTTGGTAATGTAAATGTTCTTTGCTCGTTTTCTGTAGCTGCTTTTTGAATAACTGGGGAAATGTAAGCCTTATGATTAGTAACTTATAATGTTTCTATTGAACTGTTATCATGTTAAAAACAAATTCAGTCACATTAAAAACATTAGGCTGTTTTTAGCCTTACGCTGGAGTTGGTTCCATTTCCGGAAATAAAATCAAGTAAATAAATAATTAAATAAATTTGCACAATAATATCGTGTATTGGCGATCTCACAGGCTGACGATATGACAATATGAAAATTGAGCATATCGCCCAACACTATTTTACACAACGTTTTTCACAACATGAACATGGAGAAATTATATATTTAATTAATATTTAAATTTAAATGTACCATCTACAATACTTTTCATGGCTATACACCAATATATTACAGATAATTAAAAAAAAATTTACACAAAGAATTTGCACTCAGAAATAATTACAAAGAATCAGCAAGTAACACACTGAACTTTTAAAGTCGAAAAACTTAAATCGTATTTTCTTGTAAAACAGTCTTTTTTATTTACAAGTCTCTTTTAAAAATGTTTAATGTTTAATTAAAACACCATAAGGACACCTTCAAAGAACTTTTTTAATTATGACGCAAGCAATTATTTGACTGATTAGTGGATATTGAACATCATCTGGCCCTGAAGAGCTGAGGTGAGGTAACGCAGATAACTTACTCTGGTCTGCACAGTTCTTGGTCTTGAGCTCCATCTGTCTGGTTTGAGCCTCCAGCATCTGCACACGGCTTTGTAGATCTTTCTTTTCCTGCTCTTGAGAATCTTCATACTCAATATATCTCTAGAGGAGACAGAGAGAGATTTTTCACACTGAGATATTGTTCCTAACGTTTTGAAATAAGTCTACTTGAGCTCAACAAGGCTGCATTTACTTGGCAAAATACAGAAAAAATATTTTGAAATAATTACAATTTAAAATAACTGTTTTCTATGTAAATATGTGGTAAAACGTCATTTATTTCTGTGATCCAAGCTGAATTTTCAGCATCATTACTCCAGTCTTCAGTGTCACATGATTCTTCAGAAATCATTCTAATATGCCGATTTGTTGCTCAAGAAACATTTCTGATTATTATCAATGGTTGTGCTGCTTCATATATTTGTGGAAACCGTGATACATTTTATTTTTCAGGATTCTTTAATGAAGAGAAAGTTCAAAAGAACAGCATTTATTTGGAATAGAAATGTTTTGTAGCATTATAAATGTATTTACTGTCACTTTTGAGCAATTTATTGCATCCTTGATGAATAAAAAAAATAAATAAAATAAGTGGGGTTTTTTTGTTTCTTTGTAAATCATTTTTTATTTGTATTTAAGAAATAAAAATTAGACTTGCTAAACTCCAATATGCATGGTCAAAAAAAAAAAAAAAAAAAAGGAATTTCAAACATCATTTCAGCCACTTACTCAGCGTTTTTGGACAGCCGCACAAGCATAGCTCACATGGGATGAGACTATCATGCACAAACAGCAGGGTCAGGCCTCTGGAGCGCATAAGAGTCAAGTGAAAACACAAGGTCAACTCAGCAGTCAGTGGCATCCGAGTGGGATGTGAAGTAGGGGTCATTTCTATAATCAACTCTTTCTGCTGCTAGCAGAGACACAAAGCTGAAATCCCAGCAGTGGCTGGAGTCTAGAGGACCAACAGCTGCTGGAAAGTTTCAGCACATCTGATCAGAGAGCCAGTGACTCAGAGCGGACGGCTGCCCGGCTTACTCATTCCTATTGCACTCTTTCATATGCCAAAGATGAACACGCCAGTGATGGGCGAGGCCTGTGTGTACGAGGGCAGCTGAAAGGATTTCCCCTCCTTCCAGACTCCAAACACACAGCATGTCCTCACCTCTATTGTTAGTTGTCACCCAAGCCCTGCAGCAACACGGTGCAATGGACCACAACACTAATAACTGTGCTAACCGCCATTGTTTGTGTTTGCCGTGTGGGTTGATGGGGGTGCAAGTCCACGGGCAGAACATTAAAGGTGCACTAAATGGTTTTCTATATAAAAAAAAAAAAAATGTATTTTTGACAATTAACATCCTCCAAAAAATATCCAGCCGTTGTTCACTGAGGAGCTGCGCAAAAAATCGCGCGAATATGAACGTGGTTTTGCGCAACTCATCAGTGAACAACGGCTCTGTGTAGTTAATGCTGCTCAATGTGAAAGCCCGCAGGTGATGGAGATTTACCGCTGATTATAGAACCGGCTTTACTGACAAGATGCGCATTAAATATCGCACAGATGCGCATTAAATATCGCATGCGATTTATCGTGCAGCCCTAATATATATATATATATACACACACACACACGTATATACATACATACACACACACACACACACACACAATATACAATTTTTAATTACAATATAAGGCATTTGAAACACTTAAAACCCTGGTGGTCTTCCATTTTGACCAAAAAAAAAAAAAAGAGATCAAAATGGTTAAAACTCTTGATTGTGGAAAATGAAAAATGATTGTGGACACGATTAGAAAAGGCTAAATATTCTTTAAAAAAAGACCATCTTCATGGTCAAAAATCATACCGCCATTGGAAATGAATGGGAACGTCTAAATACATATTCAAATAAAAAAACACAAAAGTAATTATGTCTGAAAACACTCTCACAGCACATCATACTACACAGCCCTATGTATACATATAAACTTTGCAATTTATTAACAAACACTATTAATTGAAAATTGTATAAAATATATTTTCTTATATTTGTATTTTATATAGAAATAAATGTTGCAAAATTATGAGGTGAATATTGTCTATGAAATCCCTTTAAAATACAAAATATTAAAGAATTAATATTAATACAACAGAATATAGTACTTTATTTTTATTTTTAAAACAAGTTCCTCTTTTTCTTTCTATTTTGCCCACTGTGGATCACTTAAGTTAAGAATACTAAAGGGTTAGCAGCAGCAGAACAACATCTTATCATGATCATCCCTAAAAATGTGAAGCACATACATTTATCAGCTCAAAGCTTTTAATTTTGTTCATCAAACCTCCGAGTCTGTGCTGCAGCTCACATGAGTGTCTACCTGATGATATTATCAAGCCATCGCCTTAAACTTCACACAGACAGAAGTGTATTCTGTTGCTGATAAAAGCCGTTATGTGCTGCAAGCCCCGGGACATCAGAGTCCTGACGCATGAGGAGCATCTTATGATCTCAGAGCTGCAAGTCAACACGTCTTCACTGCGAAACCTCTGACTGAACTATGAGAACCCCTTAACCTCCTACCACCACTCACAAAATTCATGTGATGACAAATATAGCTAATATTTTACTGCAACACATTTACAACTACAACAAGGCTTGCAAGACTTAAATCACTATAGTTACTTGCTTGTGCATAGATGCAGTTATAGATATACATCAGTTTTGTTAGTAGTATTTTATTTAAAATAAGTGACTTAATCTATTATTTAAAAGTTTGTGGTCAGTTGCATTAAATTTAACAAAAGTGACAGTTAAGACATATTAACATAAATATAAGAAAATATTTTTTTCTAATAAATGCTGAACTTTCTATACATCTGTGTATCCTGAAAAATAAAATGTATTACAGTTTCCACAAAAATATTTGGCAGCACAACTGTTTCAACACTGATAATCAGAAATGTTTCTTGAGCAGCAAGTCAGCATATTAGAATAATTTCTGAAGATCATGTGACACTGAAGACTGGAGTAATGATGCTGAAAATTCAGCTTTGATCACAGAAATAAATTACATTTCACAATATATTCACATAGAAAACAGTTATTTTAAGGTGTAATAATATTTCATCATTTTATTGTATCTTTACCAGATAAATGCAGTCTTTCAAAAACATTACCAACCACAACATTATTTTATATATACTTAAGGCTAATTACTGTATTTATGCCACCTCTAAAGTCAAAAATCTCTACGTAAACCTTGTTGCAAGAACAGTTTCTTTATTATGGAAATTCTCGTCAGTCTGCATGTGGGCCATCATTAATCAGGGCAGCGATCTGAGGTCTTATAGGTAACACCACACATCTGCACTGAAACAGAAACATCAGCCATCATATGACTGCTTATGAATTTCCATCTGAAAAACTACCGTCATACGTGAGCAATACACCAATATCATTCAAATACTGATGAAAAGCAAAGGTGATCTAGATTTCAAAAAGCATAATTGGCATATGAATGTCTTCATTATAACAGAGTGGCTTTAAAGGGGTCATATGATACGATTAAAATTTTTCCTTTCTCTTTGGAGTGTTACAAGCTCTTGGTGCATAAAGAAGATCTGTAAAGTTGCAAAGACTAAAGTCTCAATCCAAAGAGGTATTCTTTATAAAAGTTAAGACTTAAGCCCTCCTAATAAATAATGTGTTTTTTGAACCTTAAACTGCATAAACACATTGCATTACACCAAATACACAACATAATGTTATTTTTAGCAACATCATATGACCCCTTTAAAACACTTAAGGGGAAGTCACTCACTGTGGAAAGTAAGGCTACACGACAACTGTTAAATGGTTGGTCACAAACGGATGGTTATTGTCATTTAGTCGCAGCAAACGGCAAAACATATTGGTTGTATTACACTTTTATTTAAGCAGAATATGATCTCAATCCAAACTTACATGTTTGCCGATGTTTTCAGCTCATCAGCGTTTTTTTTCCATAATGTAGAGAGAGCATGTGCACATGGTTGCCAGGTTGGGAAGATTAAGTAATCCACTGGGCAGAAAATGTATCGATTTATTAACAAAATATTTAAATGCTTGACATCTGGCAACCATGAAAGCTTGCAGAGGCTCGTTATCAATGCACGCAAATGCCATATTAAAATGAAACCATTTCAGAATAAATAGCCAATGGTAAGACATCGCAGGCGATTATGGTAAATAAATCGCGAGAAGCAGAAATCGTGATCACGATTAAAAGACGATTCATCATGCAGCCCTAGTGGAAAGGATGCCAAGATGGATTATGCAGGTCAGAAATAACATGCACAGTTTGTATGGGAAATGCACAGACTTGTGACTGTAGTAGTAAACTGGAGCAAAATCTAATATAAGAGCATTAGCGGCCAGAGAACAGGGGTCTGGCTTTATAAAGACACATTTTAAAACACACATAATAGACTTGTTCTTCTCCTCTACACGACAGGTCTGATGTTTGTCATTTCGAAGGAAGTCCTTATGCACGACCATCTGACAGAAAGCCACTTTGAAAAGTCTGACAGCGACTGAAGCACCACAGGCTTGTGAAAGCATCCGCGTTCATCATATGATCCGGAGGACAGCGCTCACATGACAGCTGAGCAGAGGAAGAGTGTCTGGCTGCATACAGACTTCAGGCTCTCCGCTCCACATAATATCCCCATTGTGCCGTCATAGATAGAGGCTGCTGTGTAGCGCCACTCTATTGATAGAGCTCTCTTTAAGTCAACTGCGCTTTCATTGCACTTCCTCCGGGGCTCAGAGCCATCGCTCATAACGGCCACGAGATACACTGTGCTAGCGGGGTTTCGCTCCGAGCGCGGGAGCTCCTCGCTTCGGTTATGAGCTGAGCGTTATGCATGGATTAGTTTGCTCTGAACTGGGTTAGGCAGAGTCACATGAGGTCAGGCATGGACAGGGTGATAAATCTTGCAAACATACATTAAAAAGGCAGCGAGAAATGCTTAAATCTGGAATAAAATGCTTCCTATCAATGGCCGTCAATGGTGGTCCTCCTTAACATTGTCTTTAAGAAAATCTGCATATGTGTTTTTTGTTGAGTATATTTGATCCATCAGGCTTTTATGGCTCATATAATCTAACATAGTGAAAATATGGAGGTAAAACAATGTTATTCAGAGACAAACTGAGCAAAAACATGCAATTTGTTGGGGCAGATGCTGATATTCATATGGTCAAAAGTGATGAAATTCTGATCCCTTATAAATCAATGAGATCCTTATAACAGTATAGCAGATACTTACATAAAATGATATATAATATCAAAATAAAATAAAGCATTTAATGCAGTGCAATCCAATGATGATTGAGAGATGAAGAAATAAAAGGCTCCTCAGAAGACGTGAGATGTTCTGGAGGCTTGTGAAGATCATTCCTCCGCTGAGGAACAGTGAAAGTAAAGCTTCTGAAAACAAACTTCCTCAAAAGATCCTGATGATCAGATTTGAGACTCACTGATTTTTCTAAAACATGATTGATGGAGAATCAAGTAAAGCTGAGCTGCTTCAGTTCAGTAAGTGTTCATCTGGAAATATTACTGAAGTTATTCTTACATTTACCTGATCAAAATCAGTAAAGATTTGACAGAGAAAAGACACGTGAAGCACAAGCTGAACGTGGACGATTGTACAGTTACACTAAAAGACCTTTTACTTGATAAAAAAAGAACTATCAATCAGGCAACAGAAGGCATTGAGTAGATCGTGTGCAACACGTTTATCAGTTTTCATCATGTTGATCATTTAGAGGCTTTAGAAATTCATGCATCAAATATAATACAGTAGCTTTATAGGGTTAATAAACTTGTAAGAAAACACAAAGGAAACAAGGCTGACAGAGTTGAGCATTTTCTATTGAAATATGCAAGACTGTAAGAGCGGCACACGTTGAAGTCTAATTGCTGTAACGAAACTTCAGGAACTGAGAGGAAAAGAGTGAGAGTCTCAGAAATATCCTGACTGAAGAAAGGAACTCAGGAAGCTCCTCTTCCGGTACATTCGAAGCCCTTCCCTGACATTTCCTTCCAGAGTCTAGAAATACAAATGCAAAGACCTTAGGCAAAATACACAAACAGACTTCAATGCTTGACCGATGCATTGCTTCACACGGCTCTTGTGTTACTATGACGGTAATAAACATCAGTCTTTAAGGGGGTGACAGAGTTTAAGTCAAATGTCTGTGTTAGGGATGTCAACGATTAATCCAAATTAAGTACTGGTCATAATACTCACATAAAAATGTTTGATGTGAGCAACAGTGTTTTGCTGCAGCAGCGCCGATGGAAGCGGTTCACTGACTGCGCAGCACAGCCACACGCGCCACAGTTACGTTTGGGATAATATTATTTTAAATGCCATAATGTCAGTTGAAAACATTGCAATAGTGTTTTAAAATACAACAACGAGCACCACGAAACCATTTAAAGAGGCGCGTTCAGCGGTCTCCGTGTCGGGATAGGAAACGGTCAACAAAGTAAAATGATCTCAAACGAGCTCTCTTTATCAAATGATCATAATCACATCTATTCATTTTACAATCCTGCTACTAGCATTTTATTCAGACTAAACCCCCTTTAAATCGGGTGAGAAAGCAGTTTTTTTCTTTAGTAACTTTTGCACATCCTGTCATGCCGGGCTGCATAGACGCATTTTGCAGCATTAAGGTTAACGAGTAATCGATTAATTGATCGTTAATTTAAACGACGATCGATCATGGAAATGATCGAAAATTGACATCCCTAGTCTGTGTCATTAAAAAGATGCATTATTATTCAGGTACGTATGAACATGTTTATATAACTTGCCCAACAAGATTCTCTTCAAACTTTTGGCAGAGAAACCTGACTGTTTATTAGGCCTGCACAAAGATAATCATGATTATTCTGCTTGAAAATTATAAATCACAATTATTAATCATGATTGTTCTCATTTGAGAACAATCAGATTTATTGCACTTTCACATAAACACAAATCAAGAGGACATCAATTCATGTGCAGGGTTTATTTTACCTCATCTAGTTTCTGGGTTTTTATTTATCATACACATGCTCTACATTATAAAAAAAAACTGGTAAAACCTTAAGAATAAAATTCCTAATATTAATATTTAAAATAATTCCAAATTATGTTAACCTTTTTCAAATTAAAACAATAAAAAAAACTTTGCACTGTAGAACAGAGGTTGCGTAAGTGCATTTACATTTACGCAAACAATATATTCAAGATTCATGTTTGGATTTATTACAGATTTTTAGGGCTGGGTAAAAAAATATCGACATCTCGATTTTAATCGATTCTCATTTTTACAGAACGATATCGATTCTTAAATCCCAAGAATCGATTATTCTAGCCTGTTTTCAGTTAATGGATGGAAAACTGAAGGGCACTTCCTATCCAATATATCGCAATAAGCATTGTGCTTTGGTACTTTTAATATGAAACAAAGTCTCAGATTTCAAATTTTGTCTATTGTATTGCAGTATTTTAATTTTACTGACTTTATTTACTTTATTAGCTCACATTGCTAGTCTTGATGTGAACAATATATCCGTGCAAGTTAATCGGCTGAAAAAATTAGTTTGTCTTGGTAATCTTTAATCAAAATCTGAACATTTGCTTCCTCTCTGGAATGGCATTCCTTCTCTGATTACGTCAGTTTGACGGCTTGGGCAGAATATCCTTAAAACCCTTGTGTGGTCTTCGGTCACTTTTGACAGAAAAATGTTAAATTTTGAAATGTAAAAAAAACGTAGCTTCATCGGAATGGTACGAAACTTGGTGACTTTTATGGCACTTGGTATGTGAACACACAAAACAATTGAGGGCATGATTCGAAAAAGCGAAGTGCTCGTAAAAAAAAAAAAGTCACACTCATGGTCTTCGGTCAAAAATGACCGACCATAGGAAATGAATGGGAAATGGCAAAAAAAAAAAAAAAGTGAAAATACAGAACATTTTTGTGTGTACAATCTACAAATTCCCCACGATGCAGAAAAAAAATTGCACAGCATTGAAGGGGTGAAACTCCAAAACATCTAGAGTGCAAAATCAACACACCCACTCACACACACACACACACACACTTGTACACACTAGGGCTGTCAAAAAAAAATTCGAATTTCGAATATTCGTCAAATAAAAAAAATTTAAAAAATTAAAAATCCACATTCGAATGCAAAAACGCCGTGAAGACCATGAGTGTGATTCACAAATAAAGACCGCACAACTTAAACACACCTCTCCAACCATTTGATTGCTATGAGTGAGAGACAGAGAGGAGAAAAAATAAAACCCCGCCCTCTACTCAATATTCCATTTCAGCTGGAAATACGTCACTTCACTGAAATAAAGTCAGCAGCAACTTCTGGTTCACGTGGACTTTAAGGCTCTGAGGTCCTGGGGCACTTAAGCGATGTTCTCACACAAAGGTGAAACCTGTTTGACAGTAAAGCGCTAACATACTCAAGCTGTAATCAGGTTGTCACATTAACAATTAATCTGGTTTTAGCATGCACAGAGACACAGGATTACAGTAACCGCCCATGAATTTAAACAACTCACGAACGCCCAGCAGAAAGCACAGCTATGGTACAATGAACACTAAGAATACAGCATCCCTTCAGATACTGATTCATAAGTCATCATCTCACAGTCAAAGTCTGTCAATATGACAGCAATCAAGCAACATCAAGCAAACTGAACAGAGGTGCAATTATTTAGGGCCTTATAACTTGCGCCAAGAGGAAAACGAAGACGTAAACACAGAATCCAGTTATAAAATGGAATTTAAAGTGCAGATGTTCACAGAATTTGGCAAAATTTGAGTGAATAAATCAAAAGTAGGGCTGTACACAATCAGATTGCGATATGGACTAGTGTCTGTTAATATTAAAGCAAAAAACGACTGTTAATGAAATCTGAAGTCACATGAACTTCATCTCCAGAGCTGCTCTGTGAGTCACTTGATCACAATTTCACCATTTCATTTGAGAAACCTAGCAGCAGATACACACAGAAATTTCTCTAAATGAACTAAAGTTCAGTTTAACTCAAAAATTATGACAGAAATGTATAAATGTACTCCAAAAGCATTTATTATTGCCTCTCAAAGCAATAATAACAATAATAGTTCAATAATTGTGATATTCCTAAAGAATAGTCATTCTTTAGGAATATCACAATTTTTCTTCCACGGTTTAATTTCAACAGAAAGCCTCTATTGTGCAGCACTTTGCTGGCCAAAAATAAAATTAAAGGAATTGATCAAATATTATTTGATTACATTTCAAAGATTTAATTCAATTGTTTAAATTTTATTAACTTTTATTTGATTACCTTTTTTTTTTTTTTACCATTTTTTTATAATAAATTTGCATTTATAAAAAACAGAATCCAGAACAATTTAAACTAAAGTCTTCATAAATTATTAAAGTTTTATGAATTCAAATTATTAGACATTCCTTTTTATTAAATTATGTTATTAAATATTTAATAAAACCATTCAAATGGAATCAACAAAAAAAATTAAGGGAAAACATGGAATTTGGGAGGGGGAAAAAAAAAAAAAACAAGTAAAATGGAATTCGAGAGAAATAAAACAGATTTCATAGAGCCCTAATTTTATAATAGTGATGCGTCATGACTAATTGACTAGTTTGCACATCCCTATTTTATAGAAGAAAAGTTGCCCTCACAAAATTGGGGGTTTCATTAAAATGATTATTAATGAACATCATTTTGAGCACACAAACATTAAAAAGTTTAATCTCTCATCAGAAGTCAAGCCTATTTATTTAACAGTTCAAATATATTAGTCTACTTGTCCCTTGGACATTTTGACTGTATGATTCGCCAAACCAATGCTCTTGAATCATGCTTGTACTGTATATGTTCAGTGTGTGTTTCCTTCTCAAACACGAGAGTAGCACAAGTGTGTTTGGAGTGACAGCACAGACGACTCGTGGGCAGCATCGAGAGCAAACAAAACAAAGGCCTGGAGTTTAAAGCAGAACACATGCTCATACGGCAGGCTCTTCACTTCACTTGCTCCCAACAAAGGGTCACATGAGCTGAAAGTGAACCCGTCTCAGAGGGGAGCGCATTCATATGGCTTAGAAGGACAAGCACATAAAGGAGGACGAGCGGCAGAAGGAGGGCAGCGTCTCTCTGGTTTCCTAACAAACAGGTGAGAAGTAAAGCCACTGGCATATGGCAGCTAAAATGTAAAAAAATAAGAAAGCTGCACAATACTATGTCTCCAGTAGCAGTGTTTCCTGCATTGCTTTTCAATGGCATCACTCAGATGCTACTGAATTTACAGCATTAACTAAATAAACAAATAAATAATATTGCACCCAATCTGTGAATTGTTTGCCGTCTGAAACGAATTTCATAAAAATAAATTCACTTAAAAAAAAAAAAGTGTACCAAACATAGTAATGCTAGTGGTCTGTACTTGCAACGTGATTAGTGTAGTCTGATTCACAAACAAATTTTTCTTGGGAGCTATTTAGTTTAAAGCAGGAATTTCCAAACCTTTCTGAAAGCTGAGACATTTACTTTAAGTAAATTTCTCAATAATTAATTATTTATTAAATTTCTCAATAATTTAATAAACGCATTTGCATGTTCACAGTTATCTGATATCGGTTAATAAAATTATGATATATAAATTATTTTATTTTTTATTGTCTTATTTTGATGATTACTATTTATTTTTATTTTACATTTTTAATTATTAGCTTTTCGCAAACTCCGTAACCCCAGTGTGAGAAACCCTGTTGTAGAGAAACATTAAACACCTGTTTGCAGTCTGATGAATCATTCTCTGAATGAATCACTGAATCAGTTAGAGAAGTTACTGAATCAACAACTGACTCGCTTACTGAACTGCAGCTTATCGTTATTTTCAGTGACGTCATCTCAAAATGAAGCATGTTTTGTGTACTTAAGGTTCTTGAAACTTAAATTAGTGTAAATATTAACTGGTTGTTCATATGATGTCATTGGCAGACAAAGTTATTTTTGAGAGCTGTCTGAAGCATTTAGTAGCGTTGGCAATTCCCTGATTAACTGCCTGACTGTGCTCTCCGTAACATTTTAAAACACGGTGCATTACAATAATTTCAAACTGTGTTCAAGCCAAAACAGACTGGGAGGTTATGGTTATTAGTGTTTGATTTAATGTTTAATATAGCTCAAGTAGCCATATAACTTGTATGCAGGACAGAAAACATTTAAATGCCAAAGCTGTGATTTAGTACACATTCCTCTTAAAATAAATATTTTCAAGAGGACCATAAAAATAAGCAATTGGGGATTCAAGACTCCCTTGCTTTTTGGATTTTGGATTTTTTGCAGAACAGAACACAAGTAGTTAAAATTAATAATATACTTTCAAGTCTCAAAACAATTAGTGTGGGGGCCCCACAAGGATGTGTGCTGTCACCGTTATTGTACTCTGTATACACCAATGATTGTGTTTCACATTGTAAATCAGTGCAAATTTTTAAGTTTGCAGATGATACTACATTGATTGGTTTAATAACAAATAATAACGAATCGGACTATAGAAGGGAGGTTTCTACACTGTTCGAATGGAGTTGTACTCATAATTTGAAGGTGAATGTCCTAAAAACAAAGGAAATGGTGTTTGATTTCAGACTGAAGACAAGTGCTGTTTTGCCATTGACTATTAATGGTCAGGACATTGAAAATGTTCAATGTTTTAAGTTTCTCGGGACTACTATCTCTGCAACGTTAAAGTGGGACGACAACCTAAGAGGCATTATTAAAAAAATCTCATCAAAGGCTTTTTTTCTTAAGACAGCTTAAAAAGTTTGGCATATCTAAAGTTGGTATGTTAAATTTGCATACCAAATTTAAACTTTCAATGACGCTTTCAAAGAGCTGTCATTGAAAGCATGCTGACTTTCCAGAGCAATTAAAACTAAGTCTACACGTTTTTTGAACAGCACTTATTGTAGGATTGTTCATGCTCTTAATTCCTCTGGTGTCTATGCATCTGTATTTCACTCCTTATAATTGATAGGACATAGATAGTTGTGTATGTGTATGTATTTATATATTGTATGTATTTTAATGTTTGTTATTATTGTTGATGAGCTCACCAAGAAAAATTCCAAACAACTAGGGTGTTTGGCAATAAATAAATAAATAAATAAATGCATTAGCTTCATTGCACTTGCATACATTTATATCCGAATGCTCCAAAAGTCATTCAGCATAGAGTAAAGCACTTACAATCACAGCCGAGTGTCATAAAGTTATGCCATGCATGGAAAATAAAGAGTGTTTAGCTGACTCAAACATAATGTAATACTTAATCACATTACAACTGCAAGACACAGCTTGCTCGACTTGACAACTATTAGGTGTGTCACACCTGCAAGCATGAGTGAGACACTTCCTTTCCTTACATGACGAGCAGACACATCCAAAGGGGAAAAAAAACTTATAAGTTATGTGACCACTGGAAACATTCTGCATGAGTCTATTTCTGAGATAATCATAGTTTTGCCAGCTATACTTAGACGCTGTGGGGTTTGTCCCTTTGCTCACAGTACATGCCACTTTACGGGTGACAATGAGCCAATGCTGGTCTCACGCATCTTCCTGTTATTGTCAGGTGAACCCAAACACCTTGCTTCCGCACCTTCTGACCGATGCGTTTCCACACCTTTTCCATTTAAATACTGGATAAAGACTTTGATAGAGACTGCACTCACAAAGAGCCATTTATAGCCAAAGAAGTGTTAACTAAAAATGCATATTCACTAAGATTTCATCATCATTTTTAAATCCCCTGATATTTCTGGGCTTTCCAAGAGCCTTTTTATGAACAGCTTCAGGTGTGATCAAATAGGACTGGATGTAGTTCAATGTAGCTAAACTAGTAGGGAAGTGTAAAAAAAATTAATAATAATTAATCGACCACCGTACATGCCCAGCTGACTAATCACAGTACATTAAGACAATTGTTTGGTATTAATAGTTTTCTAAAATGGTATGTTTAGATATGCAAATGATGAACTGTCTAATTAAATATGCGCTAATTTGCATACAGTTCCAGAATCTGAACACTGGATAAAGTCAGATACAAAATTCTTTTGTTTTTTGTTTTTTTGTCACTCCATGAATCACAAAATACTGTCAACAGGCAGAAAAGACATACATAATCACCATGTTTTTAGGATTATAATGACCCCTCAGCAAAATCCTTCATAATATAGATAGGAACAAAACTGTAAAGTTTGGTTTAAGTTAGTTTCTGGCACAGTGCAGGAAAAAAATATGTATTGGAATAGAAATATGTAATAAGTAGCATGGGTATATTTGTTGCAATAGCCAAAAATTGTCATCGTATGTGTCAAAATGATCGATTTTTCTTTTATTCCAAAAATCATTAGGATATTAAGTAAAGATCATGTTCCATGAAGATATTTTGTACATTTCCTACCGTAAATATATCAAAACGTAATTTTTGATTAGTAATATGCATTGCTAAGACCTTCAGCTGTACAACTTTACAGGCGATTTTCTAAATATTTTGATTTTTTTTTTTTTTTTGCACCCTCAGATTCCAGATTTTCAAATAGCTATATCTCAGCCAAATATTGTCCAATCCTAACAAATCAACATACAGCTTTCAGATGATGTATAAATGTCAATTTCATAAAATGTGTGGTCCAGGGTTACATATAAAGACGCAAATAGAAAAGGCACAATAAAATAAACACTTAAATGTGTACTTTGGATGTTTTCTTGCCACTAAGAAACACAAACTAACCTAACATCTCAAGTGCATGAAAAAACAATGCGTCACACTTTATGATTGCGGACTTGAGAGAAACATGTTTATAACTGCATTGAGTCATAATCACTGCAGCTGACCTTCCCTCAGACACTTGAGGGGTTAAATCTGTTCTGAAACTGAGATTGACTGTTTATTTACCCCCCCGTGTGTGCAGATTTTCTCTTCTTCAGTGTCTAACTCTGACTCTCTGTCACATGTGCGTGATGTTATGAACTTTTAAAGCTCGCAGGAGCGACTAAAGTGGCCTAGTTTGACTCGTGTTGTCAAAAACTCGGATCTCACCTCCTCGGCGCTTTTCCTCAGCGCTTTTTCGCGCTCGTACTGGGTAATGAGTTGCTCGTTGTCCTCCTTTAGCAGCTCCAGCTCCACCTCATGCTCCTGATTCTCCGCGAACACCGAGTCCAAGTTCTCCAGAACCGCCACGACGAGCGGCATAAGTTCCTTCACCACGTCTTCGTCGTATTTACCGATCATCCGCTCGAACTCGCGGTAGATGGAGCTCGCCAAGCCGGACACCCGCTCGGACATCATCGCCGAAGAGCCTGGGTCCTCCTGGTAAAGTACACCGTCCTCTAACTCCATTTTCCTCGTTTTATCCCGCTGTCTGGACCTCCGAAGTCTTACTTTAAGACGCTCTCCTCTCGCTAGCAGCTCGCTCGCTAACTGCCCAGATCTCTATTTACTTCGCGACGTCTGTTTGCTGCTGTTAGACTACATTTACGAGTAACTTTTAGGAAACCACTCCAACGTAAAGAGACAGAAAATCTGTTCCGTTGAAAAAGGTCCTCGGGGACAGTTATTTGACCGGGTTAATCTGCACTAAACAGCGGTGGTTAAGTACAGTCCCGACAGGAGACGACTAGTGGACCTAACCGTCACATGATGACGTCACGCCCCAGCAGCGCGAGGGAGGGAGAAGCGATCGATGCACCCTGTAGTTTTATTATATATATTTTTTTTATTATTTCTTTTGTTCTACATTGTGACTGCTTTTATCTTTGTCTATATAATGTTCTTAATTAAAAAAAAAAAAAAAGACAAGCGATCGATGCTGTTTGTTGACAGCCTTGAAACTTTTGCTTTCTGGTCGGTTTATTTGACTAGCAGTTGGCGTTTAAATATTTGCATATTTAAAATGCTTGCTTTTTGATTGAAAATCACATTTAATGTTCTGCACGTGTCAAGAAGGAATCAAAACGTTTTTTTACAAACTATTTTCACGAACTATATAGATAAATAAATAAACACAGATTTATATATTTTAGCGTTGTTTTTTTTAAGTTTGTTTTTATTTACATTTTTTATTATATATATATATTAGTGCTGTCCAACGATTAATCGCGATTAATCACATCCCAAATAAAAGTTTTTGTTTACATAATATACACAGTACACACACATATATTATGTATATATAAATACACACACATACAGCATATATTTTGAAAATATTTACCTGTATTTACATGTATATATTTATATTCATATAATTTATATCATATATAAAATGTAACATATTTTTCTTAAATATATACATGCATGTGTGTGTATTTATATGTACATTATAAATATACACAGTACATATATATGTAAACAAAACTTTTATTTTGGATGCAATTCGTTTGACAGCACTAGCTGTTTGTTATATATATATATATATACAGTGGGTACGGAAAGTATTCAGACCCCCTTCAATTTTTCACTCTTTGTTATATTGCA
>NW_015548217.1:1237395-1239134 GCF_001515605.1 Sinocyclocheilus anshuiensis | reverse complement strand
TGAAAAATTGAAGGGGGTCTGAATACTTTCCGTACCCACTGTATATATAAAATGCAATTTAATTTTTATTCTAATTAATTACAGGATGTGACAATTAATTAATGTAATTAATCGCAAATTTATTGCACATTAAATTTGGCTGAAAAATGACTCCCAAAAGATCATTTAAACTCATTATTTTGTTAAATGCATCAAATACACATTACAAAAAGTAGCATTAAAAATATTTTTTAGTGAACTAGTTTTTTTATGAATGTGCATTTTTATTTCCATATTTTTTTTAATAAATATAGAAATATTAAATCATTTTTTAATGAAATGATACTCTAAATAAGAAACGAATAGTATCTGCAAGTAAATTAATGTGGTGAACAGAAAGACCTAATATATATACACAACTTAAAAAAAAAAAAGTATATATATACACACACACACACATATATATATATACACACACACACATTATATATATAATATTCATTTCTTCACCTATGATATTCTGTTTCCTATATAACTTGGATTTATCATTTGCAAGAACCATTAAAAAAAACATGCACTTTTCATAGTCTCACTTTTTTACAACTTGAACAGACCATCTTTTCCTCAGCATTTTTATTTTTGAAAAATGCATGATATCCTGAAAAGGCAGCAGTGGAGTAAATGAAGAGACTCTCGTCTACATCAGAAGAAAGGTTTTCATGCGTTTGGTGCCATGCATCTAAGTCTCATATGGCGTTTTGCCAACTGATCGGCCAATCCTCATTTGGCGAAGATACATCACAAAAAACATCACGCCACCAGTACACTGATAATACTGACATTTTCTTGCTCGAGTCCTCATTGAACAGTCACAAAAACGAAAGTAACTCTTACAGCTGAACAACACAGCATAGCAAATAATGTGAAGCGATGATAACTTTTATGGATGATGGGAATATATGGCAGTTCATGAAGCCTTTAAAAAGCAGGCACACTAATGGGAGTATAAATGCGCAAATAAATACGCAAAATAAAACGAGGAGTCCAGTAAATCTTGCTCCCGACAGTCTTTTGTGAAGCTCAGATGACGTTCAGGTGGCTGTTGCTCATGGAGGACGGGCAGAGAGCAAACGGCTGTTCGCGGGTCAGACTGCGCAGCGCGTGCAGAACCACATCAGGCATGTGATCGGCGATCATCCGTGGGCTGATCAGAACATTACGGAACGATGTCTCATTCGACCACTCGGCACGGTATCTCACCTGAGAGAAGCAGTGTCTGTGTAGAGAGAGAGAGAGAGAGAGCAGTCAAAGATTTTAATAAAGAAAGACATGAATCAATTTAATTGGTTAAATTTAATTCATTTAATTATTTGTAACAATAATAACAGATATTTAATTGTTTTTTTATTATATATATATATTATTTATTATTATATTTGTTTTTTATTTGAATGATTACGGTCAATCAGATCTAACTGATGAAGTGTGATAAGCTATTAATAAGACAAGAAAATAAAAAATATCAATAGGAGTAATTATATTAAGGCTGGGCAGTGTGACAATAAACTCAATTGCAGTAAGAAGAAGCTGCTTGCGTGGTTTCCAGAGGAATTGTTTTAAATAATTTATTTTGTTGGTTTGCAACCAAGTTTCAAAAAAGGAGGATATGCATCATCACATGATGATTTAATATATTTAAAAAATGCAAAAATAAATATATAATCCGTGAAGATTGTGGCCATATTGTCCATCCTTAATAA
>NW_015548217.1:1236968-1237345 GCF_001515605.1 Sinocyclocheilus anshuiensis | reverse complement strand
TTAATAACAGATATTTAATTGTTTTTTTATTATATATATATATTATTTATTATTATATTTGTTTTTTATTTGAATGATTACGGTCAATCAGATCTAACTGATGAAGTGTGATAAGCTATTAATAAGACAAGAAAATAAAAAATATCAATAGGAGTAATTATATTAAGGCTGGGCAGTGTGACAATATTTACCATGTTACAGTAGAAGTACAGTTTTATATCCGTGTAGTTATCAGTTGTAGGACTGCTTTATGGCGTCACAGGTGTTTGTACAGCATGTCTGCTATTTTATCAAGAAGACTGTCTTATCGTACATATTTTATAATATAATTTTCTGTCTTTTGTTTTAAACTCAGTTGCAGTAAGAAGAAGCTGCTT
>NW_015548217.1:1230073-1236720 GCF_001515605.1 Sinocyclocheilus anshuiensis | reverse complement strand
ATCCTTAATAAATACATTCCTATATATATATATATATATATATATATATATATAAATTACTGTTTGGGTCAGTAAATTGAAATGGCACCATTTTGGAGAGTATCACATACGTATGCAATGTATGTACGCAGATACGTTGTTTATGCTTTGATCTGAACGTAAACAATGTATCCGCGTACATACGTGGGTAACGCGGCGGAGACGAATTGTTGAATAAAGTCGTTATTTTAGTTTTCTTTGCACAAAAATATTCTCGTAGCTTCGTAAAATTACGGATGAATCCCTGAGGTCACATGGATTATTTTAACGATGTCCTTGCTACGTTTCTGAGCCTTGATCGTGTTAGGATCCTTGCTGTCTATGGGAGGGTCAGAGAGCTCTCGGATTTCATCAAAAATATCTTCATTTGTGTTCCGAAGATGAACGAAGGTCTTACGGGTTTGGAACAACATGAGGGTGAGTAATTGATGACAGAATTGTAATTTTTATGTGAACTATCCCTTTAAGTCTGATCAAATCACGCATCCCTGGCGTGTGTGCTGACCTGCGAGCGGGCCCGTCCTCAGTGATGTGCAGGATGCGTCCCGGCGGGTACAGGGGCAGGTGTGTGGGGTGGGAGGGCGAGTCGTCGGATGACAGGCTCTGGTAGGTGTTTGAGCGCTGAACTAACAGACTCTCCTCGCCTAGCAGCGGCTGGCTAAGCACCTCCTCCCGCCGGTTCTCCAGCTCCGTAGGGAAATCATCAGGAGTTCCTCCAAACAGCTCGTACCAGCAGCCGTGCATTAGGATCTTATACTGAGAGACAGAAACGTATCACTGATAGAGTATAGGCAGGCAGAGTGTCTGATTTACACTGAGTGAACGATCTTACCTTTGGCTTACTGCAGTTAGAAACCATTTTTAGTAATCTTCTTTTCAAGTCTTCCATGTTAGGGATGCTCAATCTACAGAAACAAAATGAGCACAATTTGAGGAAGTGATACGAACCAGATTATACAAATAGAAGTGATAAAAAAGGAGCCAGAAACAGGCTCTCTAAAGTTAGCCACACTTTTATGCATACAAATGAAATCAAGCAAGCATCTTTAAGCATTTTTATTTTTTCTTTATATAGCACTATATAAATGCAACTCAGTTGCCCAAAGTGCTTTACAAGGTAAACATAGAAAATAACACATCAACATGATAATAGTAAATAGCGTTAAAAAATAATACAATCCTAAAGCAACACCCATTTTAAAATGCCATAGAGAGTAAATGAATTTTTAATTTGGATCTAAAAATAGCCAGAGTCGGTGCCGTTCTAATAGCTAGTGGCAACTTATTCCACAGATTTGGACCGCTCACCGCAAACGCACTATCACCCTTGAGCCTAGATCTAGTTCGGGGCACTGTTAAGAGTGCCAGATCACTGGATCTAAGTGATCTAGAGGGAACATGTCTTACGAGGAGATCTGCAAGATAAGGTGGAGCATTGGACTGATGACATTGTGGCCGTTTGACTAAATCTCACCTGGGTACGAGATCTTTTCCCAGCACCACCGACACGACAAACTGCTTCGAGTAATCGGCCAGCGCTTTACTGAGGAGAGAGAGTAGACGAGCTAAAAATGTGCTGTTTACTGACAAAATACTACGTCATGTTTCTTTGGATGTGTACAATGATAATAGCAAACTGTGCTCTGTAAAAGGGCTGCAAGTGTTTTAGCATTGAATTTTAGGACTGTCAAGACCTTGATCTCAATGACCTCAAAGTAAAAGGCAGTGAAAGTCTGACAGTAATCAGTGCTGAGTACTATTGTTAACCCTGCCTGGTTTAAATGTTTAAAAATGATTAACAGTTGAAAATATTTGTTAGAAATTGGAGATGGTCCTCACTTCAGAACACAAGATCCAGGGGGCGTGGTTGCTACCCGTCTCCACCCCCTGATCCCTAAACCCACCCGTCTCCACCCCTAAACCCACCCGTCTCCACCCCTAAACCCACCCGTCTCCACCCCTAAACCCACCCGTCTCCACCCCTAAACCCACCCGTCTCCACCCCTAAACCCACCCGTCTCCACCCCTAAACCTACCCGTCTCCACCCCTAAACCCACCCGTCTCCACCCCTAAACCCACCCGTCTCCACCCCAAACCTACCCATCTCCACCCCTAAACCTACCAATCTCCACCCCCTAGATGTGGATCCCACCACGCCCCCCAGGATCTTGTGTTCTGCAGTGAGGGGCTACTGAGAAATTTAGAAAAGTAATCAAATGTAATCAGTTACATTACTTTAATAAGTAACAGAAATAGTTACACTACTTATTACATTTTAAATAGGGTAACTTGTAATCTGTAAGCTATTAATTACATTTCCGTAGTAGTGCTGTCAAACAAATAATCGCGATTAATCGCATCAAAAATAAAAGTATTTGTTTACATAGTATATGTGTGTTCGGTCTACAAAAACTTTTATTTTTGGATGTGATTAATCGTGATTAATCGTTTGGCAGGACTATTCCAAAGTAACCTTCCCAACACTGGCTGTATGTGAATGAGCCGCTGCTTTACCTCATCAGGCCCCCTGGTGGAGAGAAGGCGTAGCACTCGAGTGTGGGATGTGTGCTGCGCAGGAGAACGGCCAGCAGAGACGCCGCTCCTGCTCCCAGACTGTGACCGGTGATCACCAGCTTATACTCCTGCACACAAGCACAAGACAAACCTTCATTCGGCTGCTGATTCTCCTGCTGGATAATGAAAGTGCAGCAGAACCGCTCTCACAGGTGCGATGTTGAACGCCTGACTCAGAATCCCATCGTTCACTAGTTTCTTGTAGATGTAATGTGCAGCTTGACAAATGCCCTGCGATAGAGAGACATTCCAGCAAACATAAGCATTCAGTGAGAGAGATCGTGCTTCATAACTGATGTAGTGGGTGTATTGTTTTGATGATTTTAATGTTGAGATAGATGTACGTGATTTTGTCACCTTGTGAGCGTAGCAGGTTCCTGAAACGCCTTCGACAGACAGATTCTCACATTCAGCCGAGAGATCCGTCAACACATCCTGAAAACACACACAAACACAAAACCACATCAATTCCACTGTAATACAGAGAGATCAGGCTGATAGAGCGGATTCCACTGAAAACTCATATTAAAACTCAATGCCAATGATTAATCTCACGTTTTAGGCAATAATCAATAAATAATTCCACGCTGTTTTTTCTAAATAAATAAAACGTTAAACAACTAAAATCAACCTTTTAAATGCCACAAATGGATTTAGGCAGCACGACATTATGAAAAATTTGTATTTATTACAAGATTCGCTAATTAATCAGTGTTATTATAAAGATTAATTGTCCATTGTTTATCCATTTTTTTATTTTTTTATTTATACATAATTTATTACTCTTTTTTTAATATTCATTAATACATATAAAAAAAATTATATTATTTCACAGCGTAATAACTAATTAACTTGTTTTTAAAAATTGTTTTAAATGCTACAAGTGGATTTAGGCATCAAAACATTACGAACAGTATGAAAAATGTATATTTATTTCACCAAAACTGTATATAATTAGATTCGGACGGACGGACGGATGGACAGATGGATTTTTATTTACATTATATTTATTTATCATTTAATAAAAACAACTTTTTATGATAGGTAAAATGGGTTAACTAAACATCTGTTATACATTTGTTTTTAAATTTAAAAAAAGTATGTTTAAAAATTCTAATTAACTGCTGTCATTGTTAGTTCATGTTAACTAATGCAGTTAAGTAAACAAATTAAATCATATTATAAAATGTAAGAGATTAACTTTAAGTGAGCGTTACACAACAACAACAAAAAGAAGTAATTTAAAGGTAAAAAATATGGGGGGGGGGTAGAATAATGCACATGTAAATAAATGCATATTTTCTAATATATCACAGCTCTCCTCAGAAAGCCACACGATCAGAGGAATCATTACACCTGTGGCATAAACAGCACAGGATTAGTAACTCTCAACCCTAAATATGAGCGATAGTAAAAGCCCAGGAAAACACTAATATCGAGACTTTATGCAAACTCTATGAAATGGCTCATTTGAAAATGAAATGACCTCGACAGCAGCGAATAAAAGGTCAGCTCGGGAACGACTGGCAAGCGTCAAGAGTGTGATTTGTTTAGGGAAATAACAGCCTGACCGTCAGTCCAGCACAAACACACCTGCAGATCACACACGCTTGCTTTCTCTGATCATTATCAGTGTAGAACTGATGCCTGAACTCACCTTCAGCGACAGCGTTCCCCTCACAGCGACCAGGACCGCCTCTCTCTTGTGATCTAGCGCCACGTAAAACGGAATCTCGTAGATCTACAGAGTAAACAGACACTGCTGTAGGTTGGCCTGCACAATATTTGAAAAACTGACATTGTGATATCCTCAAGCCCTATAAGTAAATAGAGTTTAAAAATCAATCTCGTTCTACTTGAGTTTTTATAGGCCACATTCCCACTGTTTTTAACCAATTCAATATGCTTATAAAGTAATAGTTATTATGATTGTATTGTGATTATTATTAAATAAAATAATACAGTAATAACAACCCTTATGAGTCAATTTAAAAAAAGTTACACAGTGGTTCTTAGATGGCAAAAATGTCCATGTAAAAAAAAACAGTACTAAAAATATTATATTATTAATCTTTGTATCAACATCAGTTCTGATCAAAATTCCAAAAAATCTTTGGTAGTTATTACAGTCTTGGATTTGTCAATGATCAGCAACAACACTAATTTTTATGCATTATTGGTTTTTTTTGTGTCAGATTAAAAAAAAAAAAAAAAACCTATTTATGAGTACATGTTCCACAGGCCAAACCTGAGAAGAAAAGAGTAAAATTGTAAAAAAAAATAAAAATGTTTTTATTGTAATACAAATAATCTGAAAAATAATAAAACTTTTATTATTACTTAATTTTTTTAGATTATTTTTATTACAATAAAATTAATCATTCTGTTGGCTTTACAAATTTTTATTTATTTATTTTTTACAATTTTACTGTAAAAAATGTATACATACTATGTGTGTGTACTGTCTATATTTATTATGTATATATATATATATATATATATACACACACACACGTATATATTATAGAAAAATATGTTCGATTTATATATAAAATATTCATATTTATATATAATATAAATTATATACTAGTATAAATATAAGTATATACATACAAATATTTTTTTAAATATATTCATACATGTGTGTGTATTTATATATACACAGTGCAAACACATTGTATGTAAACATCAACTTTTATTTTGAATGCGATTAATCGCCCTAGATTCATGAGAATAAATGAGGGTGAAATTAAAATTCCAATAAAAATACAAATTTTTTACAAAATTTATATTAAAAAAAATGAAAAAGATAAAAAATGTCTCTAAGGAAGCACAAGGGATAATAACATATTTTAATTTGCTGTAAATACTAATATACATCTTATTTCTTGATTTTCAAATGGTAAATCAAACTTTTATTTTGATGGGTAGCCAGCAAATAAAAGAGAAAATCCCCACTGGTTTCAGAATAAAGCCCCACTGAAACATAGAATCATGAACCACGTGTCTGTAAATGTCATGCTTCATTCTAAAAACTGTGGATTTATGTAATGAAATCACAGCCTGCGCAATTTAAAAAAAATCACAAAGCCATATCATGTTTATTTCGATATATGTGACCATGGACCACAAAACCAGTCATAAGTGTCAATTTTTTGAAATTGAGATTTATACATCATCTGAAAGCTTAATAAATAAGCTGTACATACCCCAGCGACTTAAGACTGCTTTTGTGCTCCAGGGTCGCATATTGTATTCGAAACATAGGCATTCTGAAGTACACTGGAGTCACGCGAGACGTCACCTGGTTATGAAAGCTGATGTGGATGAAGTCTCTGTACTGCAGGCCTGTGCTCTGTAAGATGGAGGTGAAATGGCAGCCCAGGGTGTCTCCTCCGACCAGATCGTACTCCGCCTGACGGCTTCGACAGCTGAAACGCAGATTCAAATGAGTGCAGCTCTGCATTTAACACTGTTAGGGTTCAGCTGGCAAATGTCATACACACCAGTCTCCGCTGAGTTTGCAGAAGCCCGTGAGCGGGTTCGAGTAGACGTATAGAGGCCACCCGTATGCAGCCGCTGCAAACTGCATAAAGTGAGCGGCTTTCTCAAGCTCAACCTCCAGATCCTCCCTCTGAGAAAAACACAGGAGGTGTGAGCTCACCCAATGCACAAGCTACACTGTACATCCATCAGCTACTGCAGTGATAAAGACTCACTATAGGGGAGGACGGGCTGTGGGACAGGACCTCATCAGGGTCCCTGCAGTGCTCCATTTTGTCCTGTTCCTGATGCAGAAGAGCCAGACCAGCCGCGATGTCACTGGGAACCAGGTCTGTGTCCTGGAAACAAGACAGACAATGCGCCATAGCAATGGACGCCCCTAATAAATATATATATATATATATATGAAGAGTTCATTTGCAAAAACCGATAAACGCCACTTTCCAAAAAATGAGCAGATTGCCGTGCATTATTCTCCACATATAGCGCGATCTGAACCCTAAACACGTTTTGTCAAAAAAGCCGGTTT
>NW_015548217.1:1213211-1229995 GCF_001515605.1 Sinocyclocheilus anshuiensis | reverse complement strand
TTTTATATATTTTAATATGTACACGTCAGAATAAGCATGTTGTTTGAATTTTTACATAAATATTGTGTTACACTGAATGACAATGTGACATTATTTCAACCAAATTTTAACATTTTATTCTCCAAAATCTTATTTGAAACCTTAAAAGTAGACACTTTACTTACATTTAATGTGCTTTCTATGGACATATAATCACTTTTGTAAATTTCTTTTGATGCGGACATATATATATATATTAGTTAGAGCACTCTCACTAATTTAAGAAGCACCCTAAGTGATTTGATGCTGGTGCCGGGCCTAAGGAGATATTTATGTGACTTTTCAGTGTAATGCACTCGTTCTGTGGTAAAGACAACGGACCAGGAAGAAGCCGCTGACGAGCTGGGCGATGCTGGAGAAGGCGGCGCGGTGGTTGTCGTCCTGCGGCAGGCAGCAGCACAGCAGACGCAGACGGCTCTCCCACACCCGCGACGCCACCGTGTGCGCCGTGTAAAAGAGCTGAGACGACTCGCTGCTCTCCAGATCCCTCATACCCAGCGGAGCGTCTGGCAGAACACCCGGCCTCTGACTGCCCAGAGGATCGAACACAACCAGCACACCCACCACCATAGACAGGAGGATGATCCAGCTGAGGACACACACACACACAGCGCTTTACAAGCTAAACACTTTATCCTGCAGAAACATTGGCTTTGTATGATTATCTAAGCGTACAATCAATCTATGAGTCATTCCATGCCAGCTTCCAGTAAATACATTCAATCACACAAGTGTTCATTGTGTCATCTCAAGGTAAGATGAATTCATTTGAATACATTTTGGGATATCATTTTGCATTTTGAAAGACTGACAGTTTTATAGTATAATCTGACTTTATAAGCTCGTGCTGTAGGTCTAGAAACCCCAAGGTGCCAATTAGAAAGAGCATTTAATGCTTTATTCAGTTTTCAGTTATCATTATCATAACTAAATCATCCATTCTAAAAATAACAGAGTTAACTTGAGAAATTAACTTATCCCTTATTTTGAAAGGACAATGATGCTACTATGACAAAGTTGTTTTGATTTAGGGAATAGATCAGTACTTTAAAAGTGGAAGGAAACACATGCAACTGCAACAGGGCTGAGACACAAGCCTATTTAATAATAAACAATAAATGTATTATATAAAAACAAAGAGAGAATACTAGCTTTTATGTGCCTGTATTTTGTTTTAATCACAATTTGCATGAGGACAGGACAAATCCACGTGTTTAGAAAAATGTCTATGAAAACATGGTACAAGTAATTCAACTAATTTTGTAAACATGCACTACTGTTTGCAAGATTTTTTTATGTTTTTGAAGTCTCCTCTGCTCATCAAGGCTGCACTTATTTGATCAAAAATTTGAAATATTACATTTTAAAATATCTGTTTTCTATGTGAATATCTGTTAAAATGTAATTTATTTCTGTGATCAAAGCTGTATTTTCAGCATCATTACTCCAGTCTTCAGTGTCACATGATCTTCAGAAATCATTCTAATATGCTGATTTGCTGCTCAAGAAACATTTCTGATTATTATCAATGTTGAAAACAGTTGTGCTGCCCAATGTTTTTGTGGAAACTGTGATGCATTTTATTTTTCAGGATTCTTTGACGAATAGAAAGTTCAACACAACAGCATTTTTTGTAACATTATAAATGTCAACTGTCACTTTTGCTTAATTTGATGCATCCTTGCTGAATTAAAGTATTAATATCTCGCAAAAGGATTTTTTTTTCCTTACCTGGAAACCACAGCTCCAATCACAGCCCCGACCTCCGCCGGCTTACACCCTGTGCTGTTGTCAGACACCCAAACGGCCCCCAGACAGGCCCATATGAACTCAGGGAAGTACAAGAGGGCCCGCAGATACACCAGAGCTGGCATAGAGCGCCGAGGACCGGGATTCATGATGGTTCCTAAACCAAATCACAGCAGCGTTACACTGACAAACCCTCCAGATGTGAAGAAACCACAGCATGCGTCCGCTCGCTCACTTACCTTGAGCACTGATGTAAACGATTGCACAAAGTGTCAAAATAATGACAGCCAAAAGAACGAGAAGAACTACGAGGTAATTATGCAGATATGCACCACCTTGACAGTCAAATCGTCCCTTATGGTTGGTGTACAGAACTAAAGTCACAATCCACCTAAGAGACAAGAGATGACAAGAGGTTTGAGTGTCATTCAAGTACCTACACTGAACAAAAATGGCAAAAACAAAAGTGTTGCGTTTATAATTTTGTTCAGTGTATGAGCACTTAACACACAAAAGTACTGCATAGTACAAATATTAGAACATTAGTATGGTATTGACATATATTTATGGGCATGTAGTTGTGAATATCTTATCACCCCCACAGTAAGAGAGTAAGTGTGGTATTTCTGTTTAAGTACCATGGTGTGTATACTATTCCTACTCGTGTAGGAAGCTCAGAAGATCGCTGTTTTGAGTGTCTTACCACACAGCTCTGATAAATAACTCGAAGGCACCAGGAAACACAAGATCATCGCTGGCGATCCGCCATCGGCGTCCAAGCACCACCATCCCGGGCATCCTGACCGCTCTCTGATGGTGATCTTCTCAAATTCAACCCAGATTTCCTGTCGCGATCATCAATGTATGACAGCGAGCATTACAAAACCCCATTACTCTGCCAGCCTGTAACTGCTCCTCGGATCTTGATATTGCGACATGTGGGTAATTAACGCCTCTTTCACTGACGTCTGACATGAAGAAACATCTCTGCCCTGCTCGCTTTGTTTTTCTGTTCTGTGTAGCAACGAAATGTGTCCGACTCCGTCAGAAGAAGTTCCGGGAGCTAAATAGTTCCGTGTGGAATTCAAGTAATTTCAGTGACTCGGTTATTTCGAACAGTTTGTTAATTGCGTTACTATAAAGCAAAATGTAGTTTATTATGTAACGGTTTTAAACATCCATTCTAAATTTATTTATGTTTATTGAAAAGTAAGTAATTCAGAACATACATTCATCTCATTAATACAATATATATATATATATATATATATATATATATATACACACACAAGTAACTAGTAAAGTAACGCATTACTTTTTAATTTACAAGAGAATATCGGAGTTACTTTTTCAAATAAGTAACGCGTTACTTTTTCTTCCAATTTATTTACTGACAGCTCTCCTGCCTTAAAAAGTAACTAAGTAACGTAATTAGTTACTTTTTATGGAGTAACGCAATATTGTAATGCATTACTTTTAAAAGTAACTTTCCCCATCACTGTATATATATATATATGGATTATAAATAAAATAAATGTATACCGACATCACGTTCCCATTTTGACGACTCAGACCTCTTGACGTGATGTAAGATGCAAAGTAATCGGTTTAACGCGTTTACATGGCAGAATTTTAATTTTGTTCGGTTTATAGAAAGGTTTATCCTACCCCTCTCAAACCGATTACAATTTTATTTGGTTTGGGCACTTTTATTCCGATTGAGGTGCTTATATGGAGCATTTTCATTCGGATTGGACTTTTAAACCGATTACAATGCTCCATGTAAACACACCTAATGTCACAGGACAAGATTCTTGCTTTGATATTTAAAAGCTTCTGGTTTTTATGTTAATGCTACGTGGCTTCTTGAGTCGTGTGGTGGTCAAAAATGATTTGTGCATTACATTTTCAAAACAAGCGACGTTTCCCATAAAATCTTTATTTTAGGTTGTGCCACCATGCAAAAGCTTGATTCAAAGCAAATCTAAAACCTGGCTGTGGTAATTATTGTGATTAAAAAAAGGTGTATATTAAAAGTCTGATCATATTGGCCAGAAATAAAATGAACAATACAGGTGTTGATATTAATATAGTATGGGCAATAAAGACTTTCTGCTGAAAAAGTGATTTAGGAACAATTCAAGATCAATATCTGTCCATGAGTTCACATTCCAGCATATTGCACCATATTTTACATCAATAAAAAAAAAAAACAATTTTAAAGCAATCAAACTGCAGGTGAATTTTCAGAAAAATAATTGTAAAAAAAAAAAAAAAAAAATCCTAAAAATAAACTGCATAAAAATCTGTGAGAACATTTGTACAATTTATTTTTGGTTCTTTATGAAGCCATTTACAGTGATAAAGGCAGTGTCAATACTGTACGCTGACAGACGTTGGTTCCCAACAGTTCAGCTTTTTAAGTACAAATTTGAAATTTCCATCTTGCAAACTTTGAGATTGCACCATTTGAAACGAGAGGTTTGGGGAACCACTATATTATGACCGACTTTTTTTAAAATAGGATTATTGCAATAAGAATTTGAGCAAAAACATTTTTTTTTTTTTTTTCAATTTTACCCCATGGAGCTACAAATACTCCCATAATCTTTTTGAAAACGTACATTTAATCAGATTGAAAATACTCTTACAAACAAAATCAATATTCATCATAAGAATCAGTCCCTGCCTGTTAGCACCGAGGCAACGTTCAGCTCGTTTATGATGCCGTCGGTCAAATCATAGCACACGCTTCATGTAGAAAACTTTTTCTTTGATACAGAATAATAAAAAAGGGTAAGACAAGATGCATAAAACAGGAATCCGAAGACTTGGTTGAAGTCGTGGTTCTGAATCTTGAATCCAGAGCTGTTCCAGAGCACCTGATGTGAACAGGACTGGATCTCTTCTTTCGTACTCCGTCTCAGGCATCTTACTCGTCCTCTGCGTCCCGTGCGCCGCACTCTTTCAGACTTAAGCTGGCAGACTCAGCTTCTTTCCTTTCAACACTGAAATAATGAAAAGAAACACTTGAGCAGCTTCCAACGATCAGATCAGAACACCATTTATTAAGACAGCCACAAAGCATTTGTTTAGATCCTGATAAGCATGTCGTTAAGAGCCCACTGGAATCAATACAGCCAAACAATTAAACCCTAAACTACAACGATGATATACTGTTGCAAGTAGGCAGGATGAGAGTTTGCGATGATGCACTTACGGGCCGAATGTGCTGTGCATGATCTACACCACTGTATTAAAACAATCAAGCCTGAGATGGGTGTTCCTTTACTGATTACAGTGATGTTTGATCATTGCTAAACTAGTAGTAGTCACATTGATTTCACAATCAATTGCAGTTTAAAACACTTAAACCCATTTTATTTTTCCTGATTAAAAAGCAATAAGTCATACATATATGCAAAATCTAAGACACTAGTTCTCAGTCCTTTTTACTCTAAAGCAATACTTAAAGACAATATTGGCTACGATTTCCTCTAGTATTTTAGCTACTACTACTACTAATTCAATTAAATGATTGAATAATTCCTGATGGATGTTTGCTGAGAACCACTGAACTAAAAGATGCATTTTCAAAACAAGGATGGGCATTTCGGTCATTTTGTTAACTTAAGTACCTGACAGATTAATCGAGTACCTTGAGTTATTATTATGTTTGCAGGATTGATCACTGCTGTACCTGTATTTCAAAACCATTTACACTAGCAGGTGCATTCTGAGCCTGAACAAAGAACACACCTGAGGGTTTTTAAACCCAAAACACTCACCTTTTGTTACGTAGAGATAAAAGAAATCGCAGTACAGGATTGTCTGAACGATGCCTGCCACGATGGCGATCATGTCGAAGAAGCCTTCGAAGTAGAAGCGCCAGATCCAGTTGATGAGATACAGGGCGCGATAGAGGCCGAGGAAGAACAGGTAGTGAGTGGTGATGGTCTCGGCTTCTCCGGTCTTGCTGATCATGAACAGTTGTGGGAGGATGGACACGGACTCCAGGTAGATGGAGAACGTCCACATGATCTACAATGAGGAGATGATGAGAATATAAATGGATAAACTTGAGACAAACTTGTAGGGCTGCCCTCGACTAAGGATTTTTCTGGTCGACTAGCAGTCGTTCATTTTAAGCATTAGTCGACTAATCGCACGTTTGCTAATAAACCATTTAAATCATAATAATGAGCTTTTGTTTGCCTAGTATGCATATACAGCCTGATAAGCGCTCAAGCGCACGCATAAAGCTTGCCACAGCAAGTAATGATGATGATAAAACAGTAAGGAGGATGCATTAACATTTTAATAATTTATTGATAAACTTTGTTTTCGGCTTTAGAGATTAAATCAGCGACACGGACTCGTCATCTCCGCAGTAGTGGATGCGCTCTGTATGCATTACATAATCTGAGAATATTTGTTTTCCATTTGACTTGGTTCAATTGAAAAGTAGACATTTCACTGTTTATAGATATATTTTTCATGTCTGTAAGGCACGTATACAAAGAGTTTCGAAGTGACGTGCTCAGGTTCACAGTAGGGTTGTGACGGTGAGGAAATTTTCCCACCGGTTAATCGACGAGTGACAACACCGGTAATACCGGTATCACCGTTGGGGTGGTGGGGGGTGGGGGCGTTAGTTCGTTTGAGTTTCCCTCTATTCTTCGCTTTCAAATGGCTTGTAAAAGTGCCGTGCGCATTTTACTTTCACTTTCAAATGAGTGGCAATAGAATTGCCACAATTCGGCGTCAAGCAATTGCTCGTTTGAGTTTTTCCCTCTTTTCCTCTGATTTCTTGGCTTTCAAATAGCTTGAAAAAGCACTGTGCACATTTTACTTGCACTTTAAAATTAGGGGCAATTCAGCATTGATTCAATTCAAGCGGTATAAATACACCATATAGGCCTATGCCTAATAAAATAACAAATTTCTTAGGCTACACAAAGTTTAAATAGGTATATAAAACTGAAAATCAGCAAACACTGTGGAACCAAATAAATAAGAAACATAGAACGTTTATTAGCAAGACGAATAAGAAAACTTGGAGGCACGGCATATACACCTTGATGTAAAATAAAATAAATAAAATACACAAAGTTTAAATAAAGTAATCAGCAAACACTGTGGAACCAAATAAATAAGAAACGAATGTTTAAAAAAAACTTCCAGTCAATAGGCTTTTCGAAATCTAAAATATTGTCAAACAGGCCTTTGCATTTCCTTTCTAAACAATCTTCTGCCATCGTCTTGTCTTTCTCTCCTCACTCTTGTCAGTCAGCTCGACTCACTCTCCTCACGTGATAAATAAAATCTGACTCCTGCTCCGTGGTGCACTGTCACTCGCGCAGGGTTTGGCACGCTGCATTGAGCGTTTAGTTTTTAAAAGTGCCGTCCTCTAACTGAACTAGGCTAAATTATTTTTGTTACTCTAAAAAAAACAAAACAACGGTGGGGGGCGGTGCCGCGGTAGTCAAATGATGTAACCGGTGTTGCGGCTTAACTCCGGAAAGCAAATGACGTAACCGGTGTTGCGGCTTAACACCGGTATAACCGAAAACACCGTCTATCACAGCAAGCCTAGTTCAGAGACCGTGATGGCAGAAAGCGCATCCTGTTTACGTTCATTATTTTACAAAAGCACAATGTTTTGTTGTTATTGTGAGTGCACCACAGATAAACAGAGTCTTTACAGATTACTCTTATCTGTATGAGCAAAAATGATGGAGTATTTTAAGAGCAAGTGACCGCCTCCATCTGTCATGCAGCGAGCGCGCTATTTTTCAGCTTCCACAGCTTCAATAGCGCACATTCTCTAGGTTAACATTAGATTGAGCAGCCATGTAAAGTTGCAGCTACTAACACATTTCAGATGATAAGTCATATTTGAGGTCAATGGATGATAGGCGAGCGTTTGGATGTCCTGCCCGAGTAGTTTTACCACACAGACCAGCCGTTAACGATCTGTCCGTCACGGAAAGCGTGACTTCACCACTTCATGTGGATTTTTGATTTTGATTTTTTTTCTGCGACTAGGCAACTAATGCAATTTTGGTCGACCAAGCCTCTTCTGGTTGACTAACCGTTAGTCGACTATTAGACTATTATTCAAACTTAAAAGGTGAATGAATGCAGGAACGGATTTGCTCTCACCTCCAAAGGAGAGAAGTCGTGGTTGACGAGGAAGGCCAGGCCGCCGACTGGAACGACCAGGAACTCCGCTCTGAACGTGTCGTGGTTTCCATCATACGTGGCCTTGAACTTCACGTATATCAGGTAAACCGTGGCATAGGCACATGCGATATAGATGACCTGCATGGGAACATGCAACAAAACAGTGTTACAAAAAAAAGTCACAAAGTTTAAAAGTACACTTTTAAACTTTGCAGTCAAAAATGACCACCATGGAAATTAAAAATATAAAGCTTTTTTTTTTGTGGTACAATCTACAACTCAGTCATGATATCTAAAAATTATGTCTGAAATATATATATATAAAAAATTATAAATTAAATGATATACAGTATATTATATATACATATATACACACACGCACCATGCATTAGATTTTTAAAAAAAGTGTTGCTCTATTTTTAACATAAACACTGTGTTAATAGAATATAATGATATATTTTTTAATAATATTTGCACTGTTATATCAAAATAATTCATGCATAATTTAGAGATCAAAATGGTCTGACACCATGAAAAGCCCTCTAATAACACAAAATATTAAAGAATAAATATTACAGAAACAAAATATAGTACCTTCTTTTAATTAAAAACAAATTACACTTGCTGTTTCTGTTCTGACCACTGAAAATAATTTCAGCGCAAATCACATTAAAAAAAAACACAAGGTCAACTTCATGCACATTCATATTCTAGAGTAAACAAACTCTGATTGGCCCTTTTATTTGATTTCTCACTTTTTTTTTTTATATAGCACATAAATTCAACATATATCAAATATGACAGGTCTGTTAGGTTTGTGAAAAAGGCATGAATAAGTGCATGTTTAGAACTTTAATCTGCTCTGCTTCACCTTCATGGTGGTGTTGTACAAAGAAATGAAGGACATGAGAAGGTCCAGATAGCGAGTGGTGAACACCAAGGCGAACAGAATCTGACTCTTCCCAGATATTCCTGAAAAACACACAGCAACAACATCAATTTCAACAATTCATTGTCCTTAATGCGATCTGAACCCCATTTCACACTTTCAGTTTGTTTTGTAAGACATTAACATGAATAAGGCTGTTACAACATCACTAAAGCATGCAGAAGTGAAGAGTTCTTGTACAATAAGATCACAAAACAACGTTGCAATAAACCCAGAGACCCCTACAGTGACTGTCAGTGTCAAATAAATAATATTCTAATAAGATCCTGCTGCCACGTCAGAGGTCAGAGCATGCAATCAGGATGAATGAATGAAGTCACTAGTTATCTACAGCCTGATAACCTAAATAGAGCAAAACTCCAAAGTTAACATTCAGCTGGTTCAAATCACTGTTGCTTTTGATTTATACGCCATGCAACTCAATGCAACTTACTCGAAAACGAAACATCAGTTATTCAAGAGCATTGCATCGCACATACATGCATTAAAACCCAAACAACTGTCATTAAACACCAACACTTGCTTATTCAGTCTAACTCACTCAAACGAGGCCTAGTGCTCGAGTTCACATCACAAACGAGTGGATCAGCTGCCACATAAACAAATCACACAAACAGACTTTGACCAAATGCGAAGTTCGCACACTCAAAAAACAGCCCTAAAAAGTGCACAGTGCGCGTTTTCTGCTAAAATCGCTGCGTTGCTCACCTGCACACGACCTGCTTTTCCATATCTTCAGCAGGAGGATGATGATGGCTGCTAAATGGGAGAGGTCCCCCGTCAGTCTGAATACGTTCATGTTTCTTTGGATGTGATGAAGGGTTCGTTGAGATGAATGCGTGAAGCGGCTCGAGTGCGGATCTTCACCTGCAGCGCGCTATAAACACGGCTTTCCCGACTGAAAGATGGCGAGGCCAGCGCGACGTGGCGCCTGACAGCGGGTTGGCTGAGCCTCAGGATGATGCTCGGAGTTCGTCATTGGGAGGAGAATATCGCTGGATAGGTAATATATCGATTGCACACACGTTTGTTTTCCTCTAGAGGCGCACGGAGGCTCCGAGAACCGGTTAAGGCTAGAAGGGATACTGGGCAGCAGAGCATATGTGACCCTGGAGCACAAAAGCAGTCTTAAAGGGATAGTTCACCCAAAAATTGAGCGCGTACACACCTCACGCACCGGATGCCGTGCGCGCGCCCAAAGACAGTTGGACATAGTGGTGTATAAGAGGTAAAAAATGATATAAATACTGTTCGGTTTCTGGCACAAACCGATCGTTTCGTGTCTTAGGACATCAATGTGTCATCACGAGCCGCAGGGTTTAATTTGGATTTGTCTGTGCATGTTTTTTTTACTCTCATAGATTTTGTTACCATTGCCATGCATTATACGACTGACAGACTGCAACGGCTGGACTTAAAAATCATAATTTGTGTTCTACTGAAGAAACAAAGTCACCTACATCTTGGCTGCCCTGGGGGTAAGCAGATAAACATCAAATTTTTGTACCCTTTAAGTCGCTGGGGTATATTTGTAGCAATAGCCAACAATACACTGTGTGGGTCAAAATGATAGATTTTTCTTTTATGCCAAAAATCATTGGGATAATAAGGAAAGATCATGTTCCATGAAAATATTTTGTTGATTTCCTACCATAAATATATCAAATTTAAGGGCATTTTAAAGGCAGTTTTCTCAATATTTTGATTTTTTTTTTGCACCCTCAGATTTCAGATTTTCAAATAGTTAAAATCTCTATAAAATTGTATAAAACTGTCATTGTATAAATCTCAATTTCAATGACTGGTTTTGTGGTCCAGGGTCAAATATGTTTTTCCATTGTGAACTTGTACAGAATTTTGGGCTTGAATTTCAAAACTGGCTTCATTCCAAACATCAATACACCCTTTGACTCAATTAAAGTATTGTTGAAGGATAAGAACCTATAACTTATTTTGTGCAAACACTTTATTCATAGATGTAAGTTTTTAAAGGTTAAACCCCACTTAAATCTCACGATGGTTTTTGTATTAGTGGACTAATACAAAAAAAAACATTAGATGATTTCCAGCATTTGAATGGTAACTGCGAATCAGCATAATACATTAATATAAAATAAAATTATTAGGCAGTAATCGGAGTCGACTGTGATTGATCCGCTCTGATCCACGTGGAGAAAAGTAACAAATGGCACGTGACAACAGGAGTCTTTTTAGTAAGCCCCGCCTGTTTGGACTCTCCTGTCGTGTCGATTTCTTTCCCTCTCGTTTTTTTTTTGGCCTGGGAAGGGTGTGTGGGAAAGTTTGCTGGATCCTGCTCTAAATCTATTCAAACACACCTAAATCAAACGAAAAATATATTACATACGCGCGCGCATACACTCCATTGCTTTGCCAGAAATGTGTTTCTCTGTCACTTCTCATTTCCAGCATAATGCAGTTTATTTTATTTGTAACCCCATTGTTTTTATGAATGTATACTAGATCATTTGAGTCCAGGATCAATCCAGATGCATATGAAATACCGGCTTGTTTAGCATTAAAAAAAAATGTTTTAAATCCATTAAAAAGGTTTTTATAATACATTTTTGAAAGCTGAATAATCTCTCTCGCTATAAATAGCTTTTTTAAAATTAGCTTTCCTCTTGCATTTTAATAGGTTAATTTGTCTTATTAACATATAGAAGATCAACTAAAAGCTCTGCTTATCTCATCATCATGTATACGGTCAATATTAACGAAAGCTGAAACCAAGCACTGAGCACAAACGTAGATTTATTGCACAGTAAGCATATTCAATACAGGACAATACTTGATTTACAACATTAAAAATATGTCTACAAACAGAACATCACATCCCGTAATTAACGATTATCTACATACATGTATGTTGAGATGTTTTGTGTTGTGCACAGTATCATTTTACTTGTTCATTAAGAACAAAAATGCTCTTACATTGGTCCTAAGATGTTTCTGACAACTCGTACATCACGTGAGAAATTCACTACAAATGCGGAAAACATAAGGGGAGGCACAGAAGGAGATTTCGAGTTTAATAGCTACCTCTCTCTATTAGATATGATCTTTTTTTTTTTTTTTTTCCCCACAGGGAACACCTCACACCAGCTGTACTACACTTGTAGTACAATTACTGCACTGTTCATTAGTTGCAATAAGATATAATCATTTGTTTCTCAAAGATTTCATTTTCCTGAGACGTAACACAGACAAGAAACATCATTCATCTTAAACGAAGCCCTTTCATTTCCGCCAAAAGTTCATTCCTGAGGTTTCAGCACGAAGACGGCGTCATCCAGCATGTAGTAGTCCTTGTACATGTCTCCTTCACACAGATACGGCAGGCGAGTGACGGCCTCCACCTTGAGCCCCACCTTCAGGAACACGTCTGTGCTCAGGTGAGTCACCTGCTCCTCCCACGTCTTGCCCTGCACCTTGATGTGTTCCTTGGGTCGCACCCAGGTCCCACCTTAAAACACAACAGAATAAGTGGAAAAAGTAGTCACAAATTAAACAAGAAATACGAATGCATAGCAAAAAAAAAGAAAATCTTTTAAAATCATGTTGAAAACACATAGTTTGAAAAATGGTTTAATAAGTTACAACTGAATACATATTTTTCTTACACCCTGCATACACGTAAATGTGCACATATTTTTTTTTGTAATATTATTTTTATTACATTTTCTTGAAACACAAGACTGAAACATGTTCATACCGTGTCTGTAACAATACTTACGATGTACAGAAAAGAAAAGAAAACAAACAAACAAACACTAGGGGCTCATATTACATAAAAAGTGTAAAGCACAAAACCAACAAAGGGTTAATACAGTCTGTACTTTGGAAGTTAGATTTAATAATCCATTGCAAACAATAACAACCGCAGTTGTAAGGGGTTAATATAATGCACATTAAAATATATTTAAATACCCAATCAAGAATTTTGATCCTCTATTATATTGTTAATATCCCTACATTCAATAAATAATAAAAATGGACTCCGGATTTTCTTAAATTTAGCTTGTTTACCCTTAAGCATATAGGTTATCTTTTCCATTGCAATGCATGAAGATATTTCTCTTAACCAATGAGTTACGGTAGGCCTTTCTGTCTTTTTCCAATAAATGGCAATGAACCTTTTGCCATGTAAAATGCACATATCTATCAATACTTGATTATCCTTTTTAATATTCCAATTTTCTGGATGAATGCCAAGAATGAAATCTAATGGTAATCTTATCGAAACCATATGCTCTATCATATTTATAATTTCTTTCCAAAACTCTTTTATTTTGTCACATTCCCACATACAGTGAATTAAGGTACAAATGTGCACATATTAATCAATATAAAAAAGGTAAGCAATATAAAATATACATGTAATTATAATATATTTTTTATTTCTTTCCAAAACTCTTTTATTTTGTCACATTCCCACATACAGTGAATTAAGGTACAAATGTGCACATATTAATCAATATATAAAAGGTAAGCAATATAAAATATACATGTAATTATAATATATTTTTTCTCAATATAATGTAGTAATATAATTATTACATTTATTAATTATTCATTTTTTTCCTTATTCATGCAATTATTCATAATTATGAATTAAATAAGTACTTATTCTTTTTAGAATAATTACTCATTCTTAATCAAATAAAGGGTTCTCTATCAGATAATTTCCCATTTTATAGTTTTATTCTGCATGTTGGTTGACTTCAATCATCACATGACTTAAATCTGCTGCACAAAGGTTTTTCCAACATGAATAATATTTTAACAAAAGTTAACCATTTTGCTTTATAAGAAATAATAATAAAAGATCGTACCAAAATACTTGTGAAAAAAATCTAAATCGATTTCTTAAAAAAAAAATCAACATTTTAATTATTTCTGAATTAAAATGATGAGTTTTATTGTGTGTAATGCATTTTAATAACGGAATTCATTTTTTAATAAACACATTAAATTTTAATAAATTACAATAGACAAAATATGGTGTGTTAAGCTGGCAACACTATAAATAAATAAATTAATTAATTAATATTTAATAATAAAAATTAGATGTAAACAAAGAAAACATGAAAAGTAAAAATAAATAAAACATGAAATACTGATTTCACTGACAAATCAGATCTTGAGCATTTCCTCTTACAAGATGTTAGCTCTGCAAGTGTGCTAATCTATAATAAAGCAGCTAGCAGCAGCCACTCATGAATTGCTCAGTAGTTGTGGTTGCAGCGATCGTCTTACCCGTCTCTACATACGGCTGAAAGGGCAGCACAGCCGCTAAGACGAGGCGTCCCGTGTGCGGCACCAGCGATCTCCTGATGTCCTGCAGCAGCTGCAGCGGCTCGTCGCAGCGGTCCAGCAGGTTCAGACAGCTGATCAGATCGTACTGGAAGCCCGTTCGGTGCCACTCATCGAGTCCCAGCAAGCTGGAGATTCAAAGTCAAGCACAGGCTCAGTTGAATCATCTCAGTTCATTAGCATTTCTACTAGGGATGCACCCAAATGAAAATTCTTGGCTGAAGCTGAAACCAAACAAAATGAAACACTGGGCCGAAGACGGTTTTTCACGTTTTTTTCCCCCATGTATTTTTCAAATGTTTTCACCATTACATAAATGAAATAGCCAAAATGTGCTTCATACGGTTTTGTCTTGCTTTACAAAGAAAAAAATAATAATTACAAAACAACCATTTAAAAATACTGAACATTTTTTAACATTCTACCAGATATCATCCATAACAAAGCATAATTTAACTTAAAATTAGTTAGCAAAATTATATTTTTGGCCATTTTTGAGACCCCATTCTTGAATCAGGCATTTTTATTTTTTTTATTGTACAAATAAATGCAGCCTAGAAAATATTACAGATCCCAATTTGAACACTATGTGTTAATGTTATAATAAATGTATAAATAGAGCTGTTGTAATTATTATTATTGTCTTACTTTTTTAGTTTATTTTACAGAACAACAGTAAAATTACAATACTAACATTTATGAATATTGTTGGAGCTTTCATTTTGGTGGAAACCCGCAGGAAGACTTCTTTTTGTTGACAGCAGCAGATTTATGAATGATTCTCATTATGATTTTCGGAAGATGTTTGTCGCACATATCGCATTGTCACATGTCTTGTAAAAATAGTTTCAGAGCAGATTTTCCTCGCGTCCCGTCATTGTTCGGTACAATTTATTCAATCTTTTCAATTATTCGGTCAAACCGAAAGTGTTTTTTTTTTTTTGCCATTTTCGGCCGAATAATTTCGGTTGTGAACATTCGGTGCATCCCTGACTTCTACTAATGCAGGAGGTGTGAGTACCTGTAATTCTTTCTCTGGAGATGCCACTTCATCGGCGTGGAGACTTCGGTGGCAAACACCTCATGAAAGTGACGGCCCATCACTTCTGTCACACCTCCGTCACCGGCTCCCAGATCCAGCATCCTCTGCCCTTTCCATTCCGGCTCGATCCGGAGAAGACTCTGAAACTGGTCCTTCGAGAACACAAACATGGAGCCGCGGCCCAGAAAGCTGCGGACCGACAGGACAGGAGGCCATGAGGAGCCGCTCATCAGAAGCAGCGCTGAAGCCTGCGAGAGAGTCAGGGGTGCTTACCCGTTGATGGAGGTTCGAGACATGACGGGGCTGAGGATGGTGGAGAAGAGCGAGTGGTAGAGCTGCGTGAAGAGCCAGCCGGATTTCTCCATGCTTCGGCGGAGGAAAGCCTTCGTGTCCTCATCCAGATGACTCTGAACGAACTGAGAGCGAACCTGTTCTCCGAGCATGTCTGGACAGCAGTGGTACCACTGCAAACACATCCACAGCATACAACAACAGCAAGAAGAAGTTAAAGGTGCTGTATGTAAGTTTTTGACTCTACTAAAGCATAAAAATATCATAATATGTTTGCAGATATTTAAGAAACATGCTAACTTAACATACTTGTTTATCTGAAAAACAATGCTACAGTCAGTTATTCTCCTTTGAAAATGTGCGTTCCGGGCCGGAATGTCGGTCTCTGTTTTGGTTAGTGAAACCAGTTTACCCAATTGTATTTCGGCACCCCGGGTTGCCAGTTGGCGGAAAAAACTGCGTATTTCATTTCATTCATCGTCAAGTGTGCTCGTTCCTGTTGGTGTCGTCAATCTGGCAACTTGCGTGTGCGTCAAGTCTGAGGAGGAGGGGCCGGATGAAAAAAACCCTCTCCAATATTTTGAATTTGGACTGCAATACCTAGTTCAACCACTAGTTGTCAATCCTACATACAGCACTTTAACAATAATAATAAAAAAAAAACTCTATTATGATGGTCTGTATTCTTGATCTATATCATTTACATGGTTTCAATCATTATCATTTCAAACATGTCATGGTAAATGTAAATGCGGATCGTTTTGAATGGTATTACCATGGTATTTTGATGAATGCTATGGTAATGAATGATTACCACAGTTGCCATATGTTATTACATGGTTAAATTTTTAGTAATGTAAAAGCTACCACAACAGAAATGCTTTCTTATGGCAATACCGTGGTATTTTAATAAACACTATGGTAATTATAATTACCATGTGTCATTATATATGCATGGAATTCCAATAGATTTAAAGGGGTCATCGGATGCCCATTTTCCACAAGTTGATATGATTCTTTAGGGTCTTAATGAAAAGTCTGTAACATAGTTTGGTTAACATTTCTCAATGGTAGTGTAAAAACACCTTTTTTACAGCTCTTTTCAGATCAAGCCGTTTTTGTAGCATTTCCCTTTAAATGTTAATGAGCTCTGCTGACCCCGCCCCTCTCTTCCGAGCTGCTCTCAGAGAGACT
>NW_015548217.1:1211251-1213178 GCF_001515605.1 Sinocyclocheilus anshuiensis | reverse complement strand
CTGCTCTCAGAGAGACTGTTTACTTTAGCCGCATTCATTGTGAAACTTGCTAATTAGCACATTATTAGTAAAGGCAATTTGCAAAGATTCATTACAAAACATTATACTCACTTCTGGAGGTGAGGCTGGATCACGAATGATTTCGCGTGAACAGACACATTTAGGCAGATCGGGGAGCATTCCCTTCAGAAACAAACGAAATCCACTGCATACTTTCCAGTCCACATCCTTCTCATTCCCAGTAAAAAAGACACGTAAAACAGCAGCCAAGCGACGAAGATCAGCGTCCTCATCTGCGGAAGACACATAGCGACAGACAGTGTGACTGCAACGAGCGATACCAGGCGGATTGATAACTTACTAGTCAAGAAATATGATCCCCGGACCCCAATTACAACACGCTAACAAACAAACTAACTAACCTGAAGGCGTGGTGCTGTTTACACGCACACATCGTTGTTATGCATAATCTGAACGGCAAACACATTTGGCACAAATCAGCTGAGTCCCTTCCAAAAAAGTTCACTTCCTGACTGTGTTACATTTAAAAGAGGCCGACAAAACACGTCACCGCTCATATCCGATGTTACCGCCAGGCGGCGCATGTTAGGGGCCCCGTAGGGGAGAAATAAATGGGAACATGTACAGGATATAAAATTCAGCATTTTATTGCATCTGCATAAATGCATATATTTCATGTTTTTTGATTGTTTTATATGCGCTCTAATGTTTGCAACATTAAAACAGCATATGGCCGATTTATAAGCCTTTTAAACTAATTATTGAGGAACTGTCCTCACAGTTTCATGGTATTTTACTGTATTACATGTACATTTATTTAATAGTGAGTATACTCACACACATATAGACACACATTTCTGCTAGTGTTCGATACTTTGACTCAATTTCATTCCTGTTACTAAATAGTTTTTTTCCTAAAAATTTTTTAAAAAAATGCAACGTTAATATCACATTTTTTTTTTAATTATATTTGGTCCATCATGTATCCTACTGTTTAAAAAAATTACATTGTATTTAAAAATTCCAAAAAAGTTCACTTCCTGACTGTGTTACATTTAAAAGAGGCCGACAAAACACGTCACCGCTCATATCCGATGTTACCGCCAGGCGGCGCATGTTAGGGGCCCCGTAGGGGAGAAATAAATGGGAACATGTACAGGATATAAAATTCAGCATTTTATTGCATCTGCATAAATGCATATATTTCATGTTTTTTGATTGTTTTATATGCGCTCTAATGTTTGCAACATTAAAACAGCATATGGCCGATTTATAAGCCTTTTAAACTAATTATTGAGGAACTGTCCTCACAGTTTCATGGTATTTTACTGTATTACATGTACATTTATTTAATAGTGAGTATACTCACACACATATAGACACACATTTCTGCTAGTGTTCGATACTTTGACTCAATTTCATTCCTGTTACTAAATAGTTTTTTTCCTAAAAAATTTTTTAAAAAATGCAACGTTAATATCACATTTTTTTTTTATTATATTTGGTCCATCGTGTATCCTACTGTTTAAAAAAATTACATTGTATTTAAAAATGGCTTTGTGTTGTTGTTGTTTTTTTTGTTGTTGTTGTTTTTTTAGAAAAGTAGTACACATTGCATGCATAAATGATGATTTTCTCGATGATTTTTTGTCACAAATATCAATCATTTGAACATGTAACCAACCATTTCTTAAAAACAAACACATTCTTGAGGGGTAAAAGCAAAGGAATTAGTTGACATGTTTTTAAACATGTTTTTTAAAAGATGAATTAACTGATAAAAATGCATCCAGATAGATAGATAGATAGATAGATAGACAGATGACAGATAGATAGATGACAGATAGATAGACAGATAGATAGATAGATAGATAGATAGAGATAGATAGATAGATAGATAGATAGA
>NW_015548217.1:1209169-1210368 GCF_001515605.1 Sinocyclocheilus anshuiensis | reverse complement strand
AGATAGATAGACAGACAGATAGATAGATAGATAGATAGACAGACAGATAGATAGATAGATAGATAGACAGACAGACAGATAGATGATCTATCATCTAACCTAACCTAACCTAAGATGCTCCAACTACCAATAGTCAAAATAAATGTATACAAATTCATGAAGGCTATTATATTATCAAATTTGTTGTTTCTGTCCGAACTGTAGCCTACTCAACTATATTTGAACGTTTTAACTTTTAACGCAACCTAAAGTTGTTCAGATACAGTCTACAGGGGGGAAAAGGATCTACAGAGATTGTATGTTAAACAGAGATTGTATGTAGGTTATACTGTACACTACTGTACACTGCGCGCACCTGCAGGTAACAGGCGCGTTCACACAGCGTGCGCGCTCCGTTGAGCTCCACCTCGTGAGCGCGCACAGTCCAGATTCAGGTTATTAAGCAGAGCAGAGACGCTCGTTATACACACGCTACGTCTCAGAGAAATCATTTTCAACCATTAAAAGAAATCTGTCATAAATTTGCTGACAGGACATTAAGTAGCCTACATGAAACATTTCGAAATTAGAGTTTAACATAGAAACTAGAGGATCCTCCTCAGCTGTTCTGCTTGACTGTTTAAAGATGCTCACAGATATTACAGAAGGAGAATTTGACATCAAAGAGGAAGAACCATGGTACGATCATCAAGATCTGGAACACGGTGAGTCATTCTCTATCTGACTTTCTGTGAAAGTACAAGTTAATAACACTTTTTAAATGAAAAAGGTGGTAGACGACCTCTAGATTGGCTTATTTTGTGAACAATAGCCTATATTGATTGAGAAAGTACTTTCGTTTAGTCTCCATTTAATTATAGTCTTCGCAGAAATGTAATTTGTTCATGAAAACAGCATTGATGATGACAGGAAAACTGTGTTGTGTGTGCTTGACTGTCCACCACATCCTGACAGAATGACACGTTTTCGACATGAAAGAGTGAAATCAGCTTTGTAATGAACTGCTTATCAGTTTCCTGAGTTGTGAAGTAAAAGCAGAAGTTACTAAACACCACCTAGTGACAGAGAGACCCTGATGCCCAAATGATTGCAACATCAACCAGATTTACAAATACTTGTATGCAGTGTTGGGGAAAGTTACTTTTAAAAGTAATGCATTACAATATTGCGTTACTCCCTAAAAAAGTAACTAATTACAT
>NW_015548217.1:1184718-1208939 GCF_001515605.1 Sinocyclocheilus anshuiensis | reverse complement strand
TTTTAGAACTACAGTAACATCTGATTTCTCTCAACATGGGGACAGGAGAGCTGTCAATCAATAAATTGGGAAAAAAGTAACTTGCGTTACTTGTCTGAAAAAGTAACTCCGATATTCTCTTGTAAATTAAAAAGTAATGCGCTACTTTACTAGTTACTTGAAAAAAGTAATCTGATTACGTAACTCGCGTTACTTGTAATGCGTTACCCCCAACACTGCTTGTATGCATAAATAAAAAAAAGTGTTTTTTGTCTTCAGTTTTGGTTGCTCATTAGATGTTCTCTTCGTCTTCTTCTGCAGATCTTCATTTGGCCGCCGAATTGGGTAAAAATTTACTGGAGCAGAACAGAGACTTAGAAGAGACCCTCCAACAGATGTGCATCACCAACCAGGAACAGATACAGGAGATAGAGGCACTGTCTATCTATCTATCTATCTATCTATCTATCCATCTATCCATCCATCCATCCATCCATCCATCCATCTATCTATCTATCTAAAATTGTAAATTGTTTTATCTATCTATCCATCCATCCATCCATCCATCCATCCATCCATCCATCCATCTATCTATCTATCTATCTAAAATTGTAAATTGTAGTTGGTTTGTGATTCCAAATCCATTACATTACACACTACTTTTAGATTACTTTTGGCCTAACTGGTTTGTCACATTGATTTAAATAGGATAATCTTGTACCATACTAATAGAAAAATATATATATTCCATTCATTGTTATTAACAAAATGAATGCATTTAACATTTCGTCAAAGTTTCCCAAACTGGGACTCGTGAAGGAACTGCAGGGAGTTCATGAGTTTACTGAAAATCTAATAATTTATGACGTAAAACACTTACTAAAACTGAACTAAACTAAACTGAACTTACTGAACTAAAACACTTACTAAAAAAGGTGAAATATGATGTTTGTTTACCTGCATGTCATGTGACCATTAACCAATGACAGAGAACTGTGAACATGCAAATGTGTTACTAAATTATGACCTTATTACCGTAAAATCTCAGTGGTGCTTCAAGAAAATATATTAGGTGAAAGAGGTTCGGCTGATGAAGAAGTTAGGGAATCCCTGCATTACATGTAAATAAGAAATAACATGAATTTGTGTATTTTAATGTGTTTGAAAGACAAAGGCCTTCTAAAGACATATATACATGGTTAAATAAACCCTCTGTTCTGAGGAAACGAAAACCATATGCACAGAAAAGCAGTCTTTTATTGACATGGTTCTTTGGATAGTTCCTCCATCTACGTTCTCTGTATAATCAGTTGATTTTATGGTTGTATAAACCTTTGTCTGTTCCATGCAGTGATAAACCATTTTAAAATACAGTACTCACAGAAATAGACAGATATTTAGATGTATTGTATCTAAAGGCCATAAATTGAGAATGTATTGCCTAATATTTTAGATACTGTGCCAGATTGTCACTTAGCGTCAATATTTGCAAAGCACAACTGATAGCCTTTAGTGCCTCCATAATGGTTAAACAGTTTAAATGAATGAATCTATAGCTAGAACTTGACTCAGACTTCTCTTAAAAGGCAATAAAACGGATGCATATCTTAGATTTACATTTTGCTAAGAATAACTGAGAAAAAGCCTTTATGCAAATAAGACAGACAAAGGTATCGGAACTTGTTAGATTTCAGTCTAATGTTTCTTTCTCCTTTGTTCAGTATCTTTCTAAACAGGTGGATATGCTGAGGTCGGCGAACGATCAGCAAGCTAAACTCTACGAGCAGCTGGATTCAACCGCACAAGACCTGGAGCTGAAAAACCAACGACTGGTGCTGGAGAACAGAGCGGCTCAGATGAAGATCGAAGGGTAAGACTTTAGAAACGATGGTAAATGAATGCATGAAGCCAAGGAGAAAATGCTTTAAATGGCGTCTTTCCTGACGGCAGGCTCACAGAGACGGTAGAAGGGCTGCAGACTCAGGTGGAGGAGCTCCAGAGAGACATGCAGAAGCTGAAGCTGGATTCTGCTGAACAGAACCGGTCCAGTGATCGTGATCCTGACAGTGTTCAGGGTCTCACATGCTGCGAGGAGAACTGTCAGTTACACAAGTAGGTTTCTGCAGTACATTTTTGCATATTTTAAACCCCCACTGTGTTTTGTGCTACAGTAGGTCAAGTACATGAAACTAGTGGCCTTTAAACGGTCACGGTCTAGGGGATTAGTAAAGAAACAAATTAGCTTCTTCTCATTCGTAGGTTTCGGGCTTAGCAGAATTACCTTCCCACACATTTATATTCCTGCCAGACTCTGCTTAATCTGCTGGAGGGGACATGGACAGGGTTGTTTGACGCAAGAAAAGGAAAATATATATTGTGTTACATGCGTCTGATTTCACAATTTTTACATTTGCAATGTTATTTCTCACACTTTAAACGGTCACGGTCTAGGGGATTAGTAAAGAAACAAATTAGCTTCTTCTCATTCGTAGGTTTCAGGCTTAGCAGAACTACCTTCCCACACATTTATATTCCTGCCAGACTCTGCTTAATCTGCTGGAGGGGACATGGACAGGGTTGTTTGATGCAAGAAAAGGAAAATATATATTGTGTTACATGCGTCTGATTTCACAATTTTCACATTTGCAATGTTATTTCTCACAATTCTGACATCTCACACTTCAAAATTAATTTCTTGCAATTGCAAATTTTATATTTCAGAACTTTATCTCCCATCTTTATATCTAACAATTGCAACTTCATTGTTCATAATTGCGACTTTAAATCTAACAATTGCAACTTTATATCTAAAAATAGCAGCTTAATTTTTCATAATTACGACTTTACATCTAACAACTGCAACTTTATTTATTGTCATTGCAACTTTATATCTAACAGTTGTGACTTTTTTGTTCACAATTATGGCTTTATTGCTCGTAATTGAGGCTTTATATCTAACAATTGTGACTTTATATCTAACAGTTGCAACTTAATTTTTGCAACTGCAACTTTATATCTAACAATTGCGATTTCGTTGTTTGTAATTGAGACTTTATATCTAACAGTTGCGACTGCATTGTTCAGAATTGCGACTTTATATCTTAACAATTGTGACTTCATTTATTTAAATTGCAACTTTATATCTAATAGTCGCGACTTCATCTGCGACTTTATAACTAACAATCGGGACTTCATTGTTTATAATTTACGACTTTATATCTAACAATTGTGACTTTGTTGTTCATAAATGTGACTTTATATCTAACAGTTGCAACTTAATTTTTGCAACTGCAACTTTATATCTAACAATTGCGATTTCATTGTTTGTAATTGAGACTTTATATCTAACAGTTGCGACTGCATTGTTCAAAATTGCGACTATATCCTCTGGTTTCACAGACAAGGCTTGAGGCTAGTCCCAGACTAAAATGCATGTTTGAGCTGTCTCAACTGAAAATATCTTGCTTTGACATATCTTAAAATATGTCACTGCCATTGTTCTGTCTCAAGATGCACACCTGTAACGTTTTCTTCTAAGGCATTTTTATAAAAGCTGCTTAAATACCTTAATTTAACTAAGGCCTTGTCCTGGCTTAAGCTAAGCCCCATCTGTGAAACCAGGCCTATATCTAACAATTGTGGCTTCATTGTTCTTAATTGCGACTTTATATCTAATAGTTGCGACTTCAACTGCGACTTTATAACTAACAATCGCAACTTCATTGTTTATAATTTATGACTTTATATCTAACAATTGCGACTTTGTTGTTTGTGATTGTGTCTTTATATCTAACACTTTAAGTCCCATCCTTCAGTTTTTCTAATTGAATATTCTGAAATACGCTAAAATAGGCTCTTTTGGTTGATCTCAGAAAAAGTAAATATTTTACACAATATTTTAGTCTGTACAACTCCAGATTTCAGTAAAATGCTATCTGTTGTTGTTTTTAACATGAATTTATACCATTAGGATTCTCATATATTTCGATCTTCAGTTATCTGACCAACGGCTCTGATTTCTAACCATGCTGCATGTATTTCAGGTACTTTTCTCATGAGCGCTCTGTTTCCACCAGCCGCTCGTCACTGAAGCGTGAGGAACAAGACGAGTGCTGGGAGCTGAAGCGCTCGGTTGATTCCCTGCAGGCGCAGCTGGGCACAGAGCGCGCTCAGAGAGAGACGGCCGAGCTGGAAGCTGATGCTCTGGTGCATGAACTCAGCCAGCTGGAGCCCAAAGTGGCGCTGCTCGGAGTCTACAAGGAGCACCTGGCCGAGAAGGAGGCTGAAGTCCAGGAGCTCCGCCTGCTTTTGCGCTCGAGCGAAGATAACGTGTTCCTCCCATTGGATGATGAAGTGGGGGGGGCTGGACACAGGGGGCGGAGCCTGCGGCGGTGCTGCAGCAGCGAGAGGCAGTTGCTTAGTGATGAGCAGCCTGCAGTGAAGCATCATGGTATCTCTCTGCTAAATGAGGTGGATGCTCAATACACCGCCCTGCAGGAGAAATACGACACGCTGCTGCGCCGCTGCAATGGTGGGATGTTGTCAGAGAAGCAAAAAACTGGCCAAACGTGCACACACTCGCCGGGTGTAAACACACAGAACGATTCCCAGCAGCCTGAGTACAAGGCCCTGTTTCAGGAGATTTTCACCTTTATCCAAAAGAGCCAAAAGGACCTGAAGGAGAACAGGATCAATCCCGGTCAGGTTGAATGAGGCACTGATCTGCATCTATAGCTATAGAACTAGTATAGAGACCTTAAAGGTTTGATACGGCAGGTTTATCCCAGGTACTCTCTTGCTTTTATTGCCACTTTTATTACCTGGTGGTGAGTGTATATAAAGCACTTTTGTAAATATTTCTAAATGTTACTGTAAAAAAAAAAGCTGTAAACTTAAATGCACTGTAACTGATCTCTGAAGCAAACATGTATTTATAGTGGAGTGAATCTCACAAAAACATTTCCAGGTTATATATTACTACATAATCAGTAGGAAAAAAATGATATTAGCATAAATCAATACAATAAATAAAAAAGAAAATAGTAGAAAAATAAAAACACAATATAGCCTTTTGTGCAAATTTAAAAATGTCAAACTATGTTAATGAACATAATTTAACGATCTAAGAAGAAGAATGTAATTAAATTGTAAAAGTTGTTGTAATACTTTCAGTTGTGTACAGAAGTTTTTCTTTGAAAATCACCCTGAGCAGAAACAATTAAAAATCACTGTAAATTATAGGCAGAGCAGATGCAAACATTAGATGAACACAAATATGTATAGATGTTTTATTATTTAAATACATCATTTGTTGGTCTGCATTACAGTAATGTGAAAGAGTGCTTATTTGCCATGAAAATAATGAAATGCAATAATCATGATACAAAAATAGTCTTTAATTTTTATATTCTCTTTTGAATTTTGAAGATATATTTACTTTAGCTTTGTGCAATAAAGCCTAGTGTTTTAGTCATTACTGATCTGTGCATTTGTTGCATCTGTTAAAGGAATTCCATTCCATCTTAAAGATGTCAAACAAAAGTTTCAGTCTCAACCTTGTTAGTACCATTCATTCATAACCCCATAACAGGGCAAGTGTCTCCAGTCGAGTGTTTGCATGTGAACTTTCACCTGTATCAGTGCAAATGAGAAGACTGAGCTTTATACGGCACATAAATGGACTTTCCACCCAGACTGTTGGACATCAGAGAACATCGTCTTCAGTTCCAGAGGAAAGGCTGCTTCTAATCAAGGCCTTTGATAAGATTTGAGTGACGTCGCAGCATTAGGTAATGCATTTATCTGGCTGACATGCGCCGTCTGTTATCTTCAACACAGATGCACTGCACATTAGAGATAGCACTGGGTTGTATTTAAAATGGAAAAATTACAAAGGCATAATGTTGTAAGCTTAGACACTGGGTAGAATTTCAGGAAACGTACATTATAGAAGAACGGACTTATTTTGAGACTTAAAAAAAGAACCATTTCTAGCATATTGGGAGAAATACGAAGTACTGTAATGTAATCAGTAATCAATGATTGTGTATATGTAAATTACTAACCTCAAAAACAAAAAGTATAGCCCTTGTTCTACTGATATATTTGTCCCTGTATTTCCTTAATACTACATAAAATAATTTGACAGTTTCACATTCTAGTAAATTTTCTGCAGTTAACTGAGCATTAGTTTCTATCAAAGTGTTGGTTTTGTATTAGCCTTGCTCAATATTTTGTAATATAGATTAAGAAAAAAAGGTTATTTTTGATAACTATTTTAGTGTCCTTGTTACACATTTTTATTACAGTAATAACTGCAGATAATGCATAATTACATGCAACTAAATCTTAACCAAACCATATAGAAAGTTAATATGAACTAATTAAATAAATATTATTTAGTACATAAATGCACTGTAACAAGGACACCTTAAAGTGGCAGATTGCTTCAAAGCAGCTTAAAAAAAAAAAGACAGGACAGTGAACAAATACAAATAACAGTGTTAATGCTGTAGAATTGATCAATTATGAAATCAATTTCAGCTGTAAAGCAGCTCTACAGAAGACAAGTTGTTTCATTTTTCAGCTCAGTTTATTTCACATTTTGTTCTCATCTGATAATGTCACTGAAGTTAAATCAATAATACTACTGAATGTAAATTGTCTTTTGTAGGATAAAATATAAAACAAGAACTTTTGAAGATGAGTTGTCAGTTGCAACATTTATTCAGAATGACATACAACTAAAAAAGGTCAGATTTGGGGTCCTCTGCTGTTTGAGTGTGCGACTGTACAGACTTGGCAACGATGATCCAGAATATGAATATGTGGAATGATTAATAAACAGACGGACAGTGAACGCTTTATATGCAGGCGTGGAGGAGACACATCTGCATGTGAAGGTGGTTTCAGTCATAATTATAAGATTGCAAATCATACTGATAGAATATTTCCCCTGAATAACTAAGAGGCACTTTCTTTCACACCCAAACACAGTTTAGCAACTTGAGCAAAAATCCCAGATCACTTGCATGACGAGAGGGGCGGAAAAAAAAAAGTGTAACCATTATGCATTTTTTATTTTCAGAAGAAATTAATTTTTAAATTGCTTCAGCATTTATGCAGAATGCCATAAACGGTCTGACATATAATGGGCAAGACTGCAAATATAAATCCACTGCAAATGTCATTCAGAGCTTCACATTCCAATGTCAATCTCCCTTCAGGTCCAATAAATATTCATGTGCATTGATTCATATATTAGACTTACAGGGTTTGTCTGTTAGAATTGAGCTAAACTGCTCCAGAATCAACCAACGTTTTGTCCTTTTTTTTGGTTGTCAGAGCTGTAAACATTTCAACGGGAACTTCATAGCCTTCATTTGACCCAATGAGAGCTGAGAAATTAATATTTCGGAGGATTTATTATAATCTAGTGGTCTTCAAATGTGTCCGTATCCTGCAGCCTGTTTTCTTTGGGTTACAGTAGAGTCATTCTTAAACGTGGGGCAAAATACCAAAAAAAAAAATCCTCAATATGCAATAAAATCAAGAAAACGATTGAACCAAACATCTTTTTTTCAGTCAGCTAAAGGTAAGAAACAAGGCCAAAATCTGCCGACAAGCTCCCAAAGGCCACAAGCAGGATAAAATGAGATGAATCATGATCTCCTGTCATTTTTATTAGCAATACCTACTTTCATATCAGGTCATAAAAAAGAAAGCAAAAGAAAACCAGCATAACTGATCGTATGCATTCAGCACACAACTCCTTTCCTCGTACTTCAATTTTCCGCAAACGCAGGATTGAATGGATCTTCAGCCCTTTTCGTGTGATGCTCATGTGACCAGACGTAAGGGTTAACGGAGTGGGCGTGTCCCCGGGCCGGTGGTGTCAGCCGAGGGCAGTGATTGGTTGGGTGTGTTGGCTCCGTGTTCACTCTCTCTGAACTCTGAGGGAGGGAGGCGTGTGATTGACAGGATCTGCGGCGCTCCGGCTCTCCTGTCAGGAGGGAACGGTTCCCTTCAGATACCACATCCCTCCCAAACTCATGCAGCACTCCTGAAGCAAACACAACACTGCTGTCAGCAGAGAACACATCACACTTCACTAAGGGTTAACAATGACCGGCACATACAACTTACATGCTAACACTTTAGTACAGGGACCAATAATCACGATTAACTAGTTGCTTATTATCATGCCTATTATTAACATATTGTCTGATTATTAGTGCTTATAAAGCACATATTCTGCAAGACCATATTCTACATCCCTAATCCTACCAATACCTTAAAGGTGGGGTAAGCGATTTTTCAAAAACGCTTTAGAAAACTGATTCGGGCCGAGTAGCAAAACAAACTTGTAGCCAATCAGCAGTAAGGGGCGTGTCTACTCATGATGTGGAGGAGAGAGCGTTCAGTGCACAGGACGGACATTAGCCGAGCCGAGCGACAGAAAGATAGAGATGGCCGATAAAAAAACAAAAGAGGATTCGGGCCGAATAGCAAAACAAACTTGTAGCCAATCAGCAGTAAGGGGCGTGTCTACTCATGATGTGGAGGAGAGAGCGTTCAGTGCACAGGACGGACATTAGCCGAGCCGAGCGACAGAAAGATAGAGATGGCCGATAAAAAAACAAAAGAGGAAACCGTCTGCGGAACAAAAGGCGGCTTAAGGCAAGAAGTAGGACCCGTGTAAATATCGGATCAGCTTTCCAGCGCTGGAGAGAACTCAAGGAGCGGAAGGCCTGCGATCGGACGCCGAGGTTGCTCTGTTTCTTCTCGATAGGTGAGTAACACCGTGTCTGCGCCGCAACAGCTAAAGTCTGTCTAGTACACTGGACGCGACAAAGCGACCGTTGAAAATCATTTGAAATTTGTGTCAATACGTCATGAATAGAACGCAGCAGCAGTTTTCTGTCGGGGATTTGTCGTGTCGTGCCGCGCCGCATCCAGTGTAGACCATAGATATGTATATAGGCTATATCTATGGTGTAGACAGCATCACTGATTATAATGAGTTCTATAGTATTTTGTCGCGCCGCGCCACTCGCGTCCGGTGTACACACGGCGTAAGATTGGTTTTGCTTTGTTTCACAGAACTAATCGTTGCCTGGGTTGTGTACGTATGTGTGGGGCGGAGCTATCAAAATAGGGGCGAGACCCTTTTGGGGTAGGGGTGTGTTTGTTTTGGTGATTTCAAATTCAACATTGGCTACCAGAAATCACTTACCCTGCCTTTAACTTAACTACCTTACTAACTATTGATAAGTGGCAAATTAGGAGTTTGAGACAAAAGTGCGTCCAATTACTTAGGTTTTATTTTAAGGGGTATTTTTATTATTTTCCACAGGCTGTCAATTGTAGCCTAAAAATATGCATTAATATGTAGGCGTTTTCTTTACTTAATTTACGTAAAAATAAGAATAAGTGAAATTCATTTTACTATTATCTTTCTCTCCATCAACTTCTGAATGTTTAATTTTGTTGTATTACATTTATTTGATTTATTGCTTGTAATTTGTCATTTATTTATGGATTTACTTTATTTTTCTGTTTACTTAAAAGAAGGCTAAATTGATTTAAATATACATTGTTTTAAAAAATAAATTCAGACAATAACTTTGCTAAATTATATGTCTGACATGTTGCATCACCTTTCTATTTGTTGTCATATGGGTGCAAAAAGTTTTTTTGGTGAAAATAAATTTTTACACAATAGGTGATTTATTTTTACTTGCAATTTATTTATTCATTTTATTTTTCTGATTGTCTTTATCTAACAATATATTTGAAAAAGTACTTTTTCTGACTTTGTGTTTGTTTTTCCAAATAGTTTTAAGTGTAAAGCAATGTTTACTTTAATTTTTTTTTTTAAATAAATAAAGTTGACATGCCATTGTTTTTAATCAAACATACAAACAAACAAAAAAAGAAAGAAAAAAAAACAGTTGCCAGTTTATTTTTTAGCTGATTTATTGCTTGCAATTTGTTATTTATTTACTTTATTTCTGACTTTTTATTTGTTTGTCTAACACTTGGAAAAGGTTTTGGAAAAATGATGCTTACTTAATTGAGAAATACTAGAAGGTTATACACCATTGTTTTTAAAATGACAACAAAAACTAAATAAAATACGTATTTACAGTTAAAATGTTTTTTTGTAGCATGACAACTCTAGAATGAAATATTGTAACGGCACCTTGAGCAGTCGATCCACATCTGTTTTGGTGACAGCGTCACCGAGCTCCTGTGTGAGGCGCGTCTGGATCACGTTTCTTCTGACGCGATAGTTCTTCATGAAGATCTCGAACAGAACCTGCCGGTGCTGCGGAGAAAACAAAAGCATTCTCATATACTCAAAATCACAATTAACATGCAAAAACCTGAAAATCAGCTCTCAGAAATCACCTTGTCGAAGGTTTCTCCGCTCTCCCACAGGCCAAAGACCTTCTGCTCGTCTGCCGCAGCGTTGCTCTGAGGAGGAAACTACACACACGATCACACATCAGACAGACCTGGACAAGACGATGACTCTGTGCATATTTAGCTTTAAGGAACATTGTGTATGATTTTAAACCTTTTTCATTTGCCCATTTATTTTAAGTGCATGTTAGTTGCATCATTACTAACAATTTTGTAGCGTGAAACATTTTCAGTCTAACTGAACAAAAACACCCTTTTAAGCCATTTCAGAGCAATAAATATACAGAATATTTTACAGATGTACGTAAATTTCAGACTTTATCACCCAGCCCTAGACAGCACCAATTTCTTGAGAAAGTTAATTCGGCTCACAGTTCAGACAATTTGGAGACACAGTTACAATGCAACTAAGACACTGTAAAGAATGCATTCTAACTATATTTATAAGTATATCCTGACATCAGGATATATGTGTTGTTTTAAGAATCAAAGAGACAGGAACACATCATTCAGACTCTCAGAAATGATTCTGGACTAATCTGTAAAGAGCTTTAACTCCATTAGGAGTAGTTACATAAGTACTGTTTACCAGCTACACACACACACACACACACACACACACACTTAATCCAATTAACCTTAAGAACAAAGGGCAAGACCAAATCTTAAAATCAAACACATTATCTTAATGAGCAGGACAGACAGACTTAAGTCGGTTAAAGACATAAACTAACAGAAAACAGTTCACCTCTTCTTAGAGGTGCTCACATCACGGAGCATATTAGTACTGGTCAATACAGGAACATTATCAAAATATAATATTAAGATATCTGACCAATATTGCAAGACATATATAACAATACACTTCAAAAATTAAAATTATTCAATCTGAAAAAATGAAATTATAAATACAAAAAAACTTTTGGCCACATATATGGCATGCGCGTGCTGACGCATGTCCGTGTTAACATAAGCAGCAGTGCCATGCGCATGCATTGTTTACATGAACCGGAAGCCAGCGCATGAGTTGTGATACTCTCTCCACAATTTTGATGGTTTTCACCTAAATTTGACAGCCCTCAGAATATTTTCTGCTATTAATACATGAACATGTATATCAAAACAAAGAACCGAGCCTCTGCATTTAAACAAACAAAAAATTTTTTTTATTCTATCTTCATGTGTTCATGTTTTATCACCACTTGAATGCAGATAGGTTTAATCAGAAATACATTTTGGACAAAAAATTGAGAAAAATGCATTTTTATCAAACTAGTGCATTTTCAAGCAAAATACACTGATTGCCGTAAAAACTCGTCTTTGGCTGGGAAACATTGTCTCTTAATTGACAAGATCTCTCATCAATGGCTGGGAAAGAGTTAATAGTGAGAATTGGTCCCTAAAGTGTCAACAAATTATTTATGTAATAAAATAATGGTCAAATTAATCACATTAAAATCACTGTGATGTTAATGATGTAGCTTAGTTTTCTATCTGCTAAAATGAATAAATGTAAATATTGACAAACCATAGTGCATATTTTTAATTGTTGAATCAATCTATATTGGGCTTATAATTAATATTAATATCAGTGCATCTACACTTGTTTTCCAAATGCATATTTTAAATCAATTTATAACAAAGCACTATGTGGTGCACTAAAACCGCCCATCATCCACCACAGTACTTACAGGCACCAGGATCTGTCTGCACTGGCTCTGGAGGATGGTCTCCTGCAGCATGCGGTCCGTCACGTGGCCATACACCGAGTGCCCCGTGGGTAAACTGGCCAGATGCAGGTTAAACAGCCTCTTCACTTCACTCAGGCACAAAACATAGTGCTTCCGGAAAGTGCTCCGCACAAAGTCCTGGAGCTCTGGGGTGAAGGCGTGAGTGTGTCCGTTATGAGGGTCCGAGGCTGGAGAGGTAGAGTTGGGGTAACCGTTGAGCGAGCCGTTAGTGAGCGGGCCTGACGTGTCCATGGGCTCTTCAGAGTCACTCATGGGCTCCTGTTTGACCTGCAACGGGGCGGCAGATTCACCGGACGAGGCCGTGTTTCTGGACGCCTTCAGTCTACGAGCGTCCAGCTCCCTCTGCATGGCGGATTGGTTTTCTCTAGCGTTCTCCTTCGCCGTTTTCAGACGCTGGTCTCCGCTGATGTGAACGGGCTCTGCAGAAAACACAGCACCACATGAACACGGAGAAACAATACTGTTTATAAGTTTGGGTTCAGCAGGCTTAGTTTGGCAAGGACGCATTAAATTGATCAAAAGTGACGGTAAAGACATCTATAATGTTACACAAGATTTCGATTTCAAACAAATGCTGTTCTTTTGATATTTCTGTTCATCAAAGAATCCTGAAAAATAAAATGCCTCAGTTTCCACAAAAATATTGGGCAGCACAACTGTCTTCAACATTGATAATAATCAGAAATGTTTCTTGAGCAACAAATCAGCATATTAGAATGATTTCTGAAGATCATGTGACACTGAAGACTGGAGTAATGATGCTGAAAATACAGCTGCGCATCACAGGAATAAATTACATTTTAACATAGATACACATAGAAAACAACAGTTTTAAATCGTTTTAAATTTGATCAAATAAATGCAGCCTTGGTGAGGAGAAGAGACTTTAAAAGCATTAAGAATTCTTACAGACCTCAAACCTTTGAACAGTGATATATATATATATATATATATATATATATATATTTTACACAAGTAAAAAGTCAGAACATACCCATCTGAGCATCCTTTTTCGGCACAAAGTCATCTTTGGAGAAGTTAAACACTTTTTCCAACCTGCAATATAGTGTTTATTTAGAAAAACACTGGGAGACTGAGATTCTCACTTCCTATTAAGACCAAACTATGTACGATATCTTGAATATTCTGTATTATTTATCCTATTTAGCTAAAGCATTAATTCAAATATTCATGTTGTTGTAACCCTGTACAAATTGCTATAGCGCCTGCACACTTTTTTTAGATGATCAAAAGTCCTTTTGTGTTTCATAGAATAAAGAAAATAAGGGTTTAATGTCAAATTCTGCGAGGTCATGTCATACTTAGACTGAATGCCCAGCCAAAGCATGTGCTGCCTTTGAGCCACATCAGGATGCTTTCTGACAAAATCATGATCCGTGGGCAACAGGAACTCCCAGCCTCGGTTTAATCGAGGGACAGACATCTGCTCCAGTAAGTCCTTAACGTCCTCTGGAGGAAGCTGTAGTCACATGACAGAGAAAAACATCAGAGGACGACACATATACACACATATATATATATATATGATTGCATCTGTGTTTTTGTTAAGTATCATATGATACATCAGCAGACCTGCCAACATTGAAATTTTTTTTTGAGTACCATCAGCGTGGGCGGGGGTGTAGTGGGGGTAAACAGTTTACAGTTTTTTACCGTTTAGTTAATTTTTGCTATTTAGTTTTTTTTTAATGCTATTTAAAAAAGAAAGCAAAAAAAACTCCAGTAGACTTTAATTAAAACTCCAGTACACTTCTGTATAGGGCTGGGCGATATGAGCAAAAATTTATATCTCTGTATTTTTGGGCTGATTTGCGGTATACGGTAGCCTATATATCTCGGTATTTTGTATTTGTATTAAACAAATAAAGTGCATGTAAGCATGTAGGCACATATTATGTGCAAAAAACGGTTAAAATCACATTACATTGTAACATTGCAATCTAAAAACAAAAATAATAATTTTAAAGCAGAAGTTAAAGTTACTAAACTAAAAATGAAAATAATAAAAAGCACAGACTAATTGAGTATAAAGGCTATTTTGATTACCCCATTACACTTTACAGTTAGTGCTGCTATCATACAAATACACTTACTTGTAGGTTTAAAATTCTACATGTCACATTTATCGTCCAACTACAAATATTTCAGCAAAATGTATATTTCAGTCAGAGTTATTGCGCTCCTATTTCATTGAGCTCTGTCTGTTTGGCGTCTCTGTCAGCCTCACATGCAGCCTTTCTGTCAGAGCATCTGACGGGGCGAGCGCGAGCCGCTTTGAACTGAAACTATAAACTATAGGCTACTAGGAGAGAAATAAAATGCAGAAATTATTTAAATGCAAAAACAAAACAAAAAACGTTCTGATTGGTTGAACTCTTCATCTTTTTCTGTTGCTTGTTTTGAATACTGCGCGTGGACAGAGGCGTCACTAGATTTTTGCGTAGTTTAGAGTGACAAATCGTACCAGCGTACTTTGAGGTCAAAATGCGTAGCCACTACGCAAAATGCGTACAGGTTGACAGGTCTGCATATGTGTTTTTGTTAAGTATCATATGATACATCAGGCTCATAATCTGACAGTGAGAATATGAAGCAAAAACTGAGCAAAAATATGCAATTTGGTGCTGATGCTGATATTTATATGATGAAAGTCTAATGCTTGAAATGTAAATCAATGAGATATTTATAACAGTACAGCAGATACTGACATAAAATGACATAAATAAATATCAGTCATCACTCCAATAAACTCCATCAATCTCCAATAATATGTCTTAGTAAGATGAGATTGAAATGATCAGAACATATAACGCAGTGATTGAGAGCTGAAGAAATAAAGGCTCCTCAGAAGATGTGAGATGTTCTGGAGGCTTGTGAAGATCATTCCTCCGCTGAGGAACAGTGAAAGTAAAGCTTCTGGAAACAAACGCTCCTCAAAAGATCCTGAGGATCAGATTTGAGACTCACTGATTTTTCTAAAACATGATTGATGGAGAATCAAGTAAAGCTGAGCTGCTTCAGTCCAGTAAGTGTTCATCTGGAAATATTACTTACTACAGTTATTCTGATGTTTACTTGATAAAAATCAGTAAAGATTTGACAGAAAAAAGACTCGTGAAGCACCAGCTGAAGGTTGATGTTTGTTCAATTACACTAAAAGAGCTTTTAATTGATAAAATGTATGAACTAGGTTTCATTGTCAGACTATAAAGGGTAAAACATCACATCTTGTCCTTACAGCGCCATCTTCTGTTATACTCGAGCACTCATTTAATTCAGCACACAAACCTTTATGATAGCAGCAACCTCTTTTCTCATCAGGGTTCGTTCTGAAGTGAATCTCCACATCTGAAAGTGCAATATGAAATCAGCAAACATTCTGAAAACAACACTTTTCAGATCACCAAATATCAAAACCAGGACACAGGAATCATATTAGGGTATGTAACCACAACATTTCACATATTTCAGCCAAAAGAGAAGAAAAAATAAAATAAAATAAAAAAAACTCACCCTTACACTTGTGAAATTAAACTGTAAATGCTGCTGGATGACAAGCTATTTACTGCTCTTATTAATTCATGTAACTACTATCATTATTATAATAATGTTTTTTTTTTACTATTAATATTTTATTTTTAGATTTACGGCTGCTGTTTTTGCTTATACTGCAAGTAGTCCTGCTATGAATTAATCTTCTCCTTTCTTTTGTTTTTATGTCATGCTGTCCATGTGTTAATTGAATCATATGACAGTTCCACGATCATATAACCTTGCTCTACCTTAACTGTAAGTGAAACAGTACATTGTTCTGTTTCTTTTACAGCATTAATATTAATTAGAGAGGCTGATTACACATTAACGTGTATATAGAGAGCTAATGATATCACTCAGTGGTATCTGTAATTGTATGACACAATCCGTTCATGTGGAGAAAACCAAAATAAAGGAAAGAAATGAAACTCACCACAAAGTCTCGGCCGCGACAGAGCACTTCAGCAGGAACGCCGCTGTGGGAACTACAGGTGTTTTTGGGATACAGCACGTCACTGTCAAAGACAAAAACACACAGAGAATTTTAGCACTTCATCTACTAAAACATCATGCATTAACTCAATGTAGAGAGGAAACAAACGCCATCCTCACCTCTTCACGACCCAGTTGCCCTGTACGAGCAGCGCCACCTGCTGGATGCAGCGCAGCACTGCGGTGGAGTCCGTTCCTGAGGCCAGCAGCCCCATCAGATTGGCAAACGGCATCACCTTCACTACGAGCAAAAGAAAACGGTTATATAGAGACAGAAACAATTTGCCTGAAAGTTCTAAGAGGTCCGGTTTCAGCGGGGGTCCGGAAAATGCTTTTTGGAACAGTTATAAATTTCCATCTTGACAGCAGTAATTTACATTTAGTCATTTAGCAGACGCTTTTATCCAAAGCGACTTACAAATGAGTGAAGCAATCAAAATCAACAAAAGAGCAATGATATGCAAGTGCTATGATACATCTCAGTTAGCTTAACGCAGTGCACGGAGCAAGGGTGTAATTTGCAAAAGAAAAATCCTAAGCAGTTAAAATACTCATCAAAGTTGAGGCTACTGGAACCTGAGAGCCAAAGCGGTGTGTCTGAGAATTATTATACAAAAGATGTCAATATTTTTAGCAGTTGAGCTCAATTGGGTTTGAATATTAAAAGGTAAGATCGGATGTTTTATCAGTCTATTATTATTTTTACATTTAGATACCACGTACGGCAGAAGGCCACATGATTGAGGCTTCAGGGAAAGTCTGGAACATTTTGACATTTTGCTTAAAATAAGTATCCACTAAAATCAAACAAACAATGTACATAATAATCTAAACACTCTCAACATGAGCAGAAAAGAAAGGTAATTAGTCATTTCAAAGTTTATTCTCTCTTTCCTTGCCATATACAAATCATTTTTTCCAATTATAACACTGAAATGCTCTGAACATGCTGATTAATAATGCTAAATGTATTTGAAAAAGATGAAAATCACAAGTCTGGTTTATTTGAACAGTCGGAGTCATATCTGAAACTCGATTGCTGCATTCTCATTTTTAGCAGCGTTTTAGCAAAAGTATCAACCTATTTTGCTGCTCACTGTGTTTCTGCTACTATTGTTAAAATAACCACTTCATCTGCAGCTCATGTGGTGTTTTCCGTCTTTAGCGCACGGAGCGGAGAGGGCTTGAATGAAGCCCTTCCATTCTCACTCGCTCTGTAATAGTGTAATGTAACGCGCTGATGACGGATCATGTCTGTGTGAACAGGGTGCAAGGAGGTATGCAAATTCATACGTTGACAGGCAGGTAGGACAGCCTATCGTAGCCCTCGGACCGAGGGATATGATTGGATGAACATTTTATGTTCCTATGCCTTCCATAGATGATATAAATACATTTAGACTCTGGCGCATCTCCTTGCAACAGATGTAAGACACACAGGGTCAAATTAAATGAGTTTTGGGATATTGTTCATGAGTTCTCTGTGATGGTCCTAGAGAAGAAATATCACAAGACTTCTTTAATAAGTGACCCTGGAGCACAAAAGCAGTGTTAAGTCGCTGGGGTATATTTGTAGCAATAGCCAACAATACATTGTATGGGTCACAATTATACATTTTTCTTTTATGCCAAAAATCATTAGTATATGAAGTATTAAGATCATGTTCCATGAAGATATTGTTTACATTTCCTACCGTAAATATATCAAAACTTAATTTTTGATTAGTAATATGCATTGCTAAGAACTTCATTTGGACAACTTTAAAGGCGATTTTCTCAATATTTAGATTTTTTTGCACCCTCAGATTCCAGATTTTCAAATAGTTGTATTTCAGCCAAATATTGTCCTATCCTAACAAACCATACATCAATGCGTATTTATTCAGCTTTCAGATGATGTATTAATCTCAATATCAAAAAAATTGACCCTTATGACTGGTTTTGTGGTCCAGGGTCACATACAGTGGGTACGGAAAGTATTCAGACCCCCTTAAATTTTTCACTCTGTTATATTGCAGCCATTTGCTAAAATCATTTAAGTTAATTTTTTTTCCTCATTAATGTACACACAGCACCCCATATTGACAGAAAAACACAGAATTGTTGACATTTTTGCAGAGGCTGCAATATAACAAAGAGTGAAAAATTTAAGGGGGTCTGAATACTTTCCGTACCCACTGTATATCTTTATGGGGTGGACTTAAATGAGATATTAGAGCCTTTATTTATTAAAAGGGTAGGTCTGATTTCATAAGTATCCAAGAAATGTATTTGATTAAACTGGAAAAAAGAACACCCTCCAACATTTTAATTATTTAAAAGATATTATAAACAACACACTGCACATTAGGGCTGCACGATAAATTGCATGCGATATTTAATGCGCATCTTATATAGTGTACATGAGTTCTCTGTGACTGTCCTGGGAAAGAAATATCACAAGACTCCTTTTTGGGGTGAACTTAAATGAGATATCAGACCCTTTATTTATCAAAAGGGTAGATCTGATTTCTTACGTATCTAAGAAAGGGAAAAAGAAACACCCTCCAACATTTGAACTATTTTAAAATATCATAAACGACACACTGCATATGGAATATTTAACATACAGTTTAAAAAACAAAACCCACATCTTCTTAGAGACCTGGAATATCTATTATGAACCATTTGACTCATGCCTATATATTTAAATTAATTTAATTTGTTTCCTCACTGAACATTCTTGTGCTATCATTTGATTTCGGTTTTAATTTGCTAATAAATTGGATTTGTTGATGTATGCGTTTTCATATTTGTATACTCTGAAGCTGCTAAATGTAGAATATTTCTATTGTTTTGATTGTTATATTATAAACTGATACACATTTAGACCACTTCACTTAGCGATTGTTATCGGGATGTGAAGAGACTTTTTACCAGCATAACAAAAATCATAACAAATCACTGCCTTTAAACAGTAGAAATATTGGTGCTACTTGTTGTCAATGTCTCACAGCTCGGTTGGAACCTCGGTTGGATTGCGGTCCTCTATTTGAGGATGCCTGAATTTGACCATAAACAATAACGCAACCCAAGCTCACCGTTCTTCATCAGCATCTTGACTTGTTCCCCAAGAGGCAGTGTGCGGAGCTGGGCCATGGAGAGCACGTTACTGGGACCCATGGGCTTGGCGCTAGAGGACGAGATGACAACATAAGAAAAGGCAAATGGGAAAAATACAAACACCTCACAGCATCCTACTGAATGTTCTTCTACTTACACTTTTTCTTCAGCCAAAGGAGGCATGAGCATGGACAGATATTCACTGAGGAGAGAGCAAAAATACATCAGATGAACACACATATTTCACAAACTGATCCTCCAGTGTTCAGAAGGCACTAACCGTGGTGTTTTCACCAGTTCTGTGTTTTCTGCTGTGTCCATGGCCTGGCAGTAAAGATACTGGCGCTCGTGCTCAGAACGTCCGTCCTAAAGATGAATCACAATAAACGAGAATGCATGAATAATATAATACACACTGAATGATTCCGGATAAAATATTAAATGACATTTCAGGTTAATATTTCAATAATTAAACATTTAACACATTCGAGTCTGCAGTTCTCAGATGTCGCTTAATGTTTACAGTTAAATATTTAATCTCTTTTGGTGATTTATTTGAATTATTTTTAAAATGGTTTTTATAAAGGCTGAACGTCTTGAACAAAAATTACACAGCATTGCGATTATTTTGCCATTATACAATATTGTGATTTGAACTGTGATATAAATATTTCACTTTTTGTTCCAAACATTCACAGTATTTTTTTTTACCTCAATCATAATTTATTATTAATAATAATGCAATTATTATCATTTACTGTAATTGTATTGTACTGTAATAAAAAACAAATCTTTGATAACATTATCACATATTGAAAACCAAAACCTTACTTAAAGTCCCAGAGATTTAATGCTAATATTTCAATAATTTAACACAACTGCATGTTCACAGTTCTCTGCTGTCAGTTAACAGTCACATCACATGCAATTAGAAAGCCTTTTTTTATCATCATCAATCATCATTATTAATAATAAGAATAAATATAATAATAAAGTTATTATTACTGTTATAAATTACAACTGCACTGTAAAATAAAGAAAATATTCATAATATAATCATTTTTTTTATTTTACACTACAAGTTCTAATACTAAAATTTATATGTCTTAAGTTCTTCACTTTCAAACATTAAGACGGCAAGTTTACTATGATTTCAGGAGTAAAGTCAAAGTCTTTGTAAGTGTAAGAAATGTGATTTCCGAGCAGTAATAACGATGTGTTTGTTTGATGTGGTTTACAGTGAGATCACAGTGAGTCAAGTGTGCTGCGGCGGGTCACATGATCACACGCACCTTTACACCGTGGTAATGCAGGTGAACCCAGGGCTCTTCAGCCTGTTTCTTCTGCAGGAACTCGTACGACTGGATGCGGCGCTGACGGGCCTGTTCTGACTCGGGCCGGGAAAACCTCACCTGGTTAAAGGGCAAGTAAACAATAAGAGCAATGAGCATGAGCACAGGCTCAAACACAGCTCATGACTCAGCATTTTGTTCTATACTTTCCAAAAAAGAAAACAACTGCATGAAGTCTTACAGTGATTTGTTTAACATCCTCTTCTGCCTCATCCTGAGAAGAGTCTCCAGCTGCAAATGGACACACTCATTAGTTCATCTTAATAATGCATCTATCATACTGGTCAGAATTGCATAATATTTAAATATTCAGTTTTCCAGTCTGGTTTTCATGAGAGCACCTTGAGATTTGGATTGGTGCTCACACTGCACATAGTTTGACCCGTTAAATATAACTATAAAAATAAAATAATCAATAATAGTAACAACAGTATTATTGCACTTTCAGTTTTTTTTTTTAAATACTTTTGTTTGTATTTTTTAATATAAAAACAATTGTTTTATAATACACTTAAACAACACAATACTAATGATTACATTTTTATCTTCTTTTTTATTTATGGATTAAATTATTATTTTTACTTTTTACATTTTTATATGAATTTTCAACAATTTCAAACCTAAAATCAGCAAGCTTTTATTTTGGCGGGTTGCTGGCAAGTAAGTAAATGCACTGGTATATTATATAGATATATCTATCTACCAAATGTTTCTATATATGATTTTTTTCTTCCCTACATTGTTTTAAAACTATTTCCGATTTTTAAAATATTTTCTATTCTGACTTGTGTACATTTTTTTGTGATCCTATGTAGGGGTGTGCGATATATATCATCTGCGATGATATCGTAATTGTTGTTTTAACGATGTGCGATTTGACATTAATTTCTATCACTGCTGTGAACTGATCACCACACAGAATATGCAGAATATCAAAAACTTTAGGAGTCAGCTGTCCACTGTAGTCCTTATCTATATCAGCACAATTACACACTCAGCAAAATGTTGTCTAATTATCGTCATCGATCAAATCCCAGAAAATATCGAGATATTATTTTTTGTCAATATCGCACACCCCTAATCCTATGTTATTCTTCTGTTAAATTTTATTCAATGTTTAGGGTTGAAAAAAGCATTTCACGGCACATCATATATGTATGGTTATGTGTGACAAATAAAATATATTTTAAACAGTGTTATTGTAGTACCACTGCCATACTAATATAGTTTTATTAATATTTTGAACCAGTTTTTATTTTTCTATTTTCCATTTTCATTTTAGTTTGCTTTAGTAACTTTGTTGTGTTTTTGTCTTTTTTTTTTTTTATCTATATAATGTTTATTAATTGTAATTCAGTTTTAGTTATTTTAGTACATCAAGTTAAACTAAACTAAAATGAGAGACGTTGCCTTGGAAACTAGCTGAAATAAAAAGTTTCCATTTTAGTTGATTTCATGTAATGTTTATGTTTCTTTCAATGGTGTTAATTTTTAGTTTTAGCTATCTGATTTAAGAAAAGAAAAAATGTTTCATATATAATGCCTTTATGATCAAATCGAGAAAGGATACCGTATTAAAATAAAAACCAGAAGTGACCCCAAAACACCCCACACCTTCATTGGCCGCCTCTCTTTCTCTATGTTTAGTATCAGCTTTATCAAGGTAGGTGAAGCTGGGTCTCATCTGGAGGATTCCCTGCAGTGGAGTGAGATGAAGCTCTCCTGCAACCAAAACATCAATAACAGATCATCACATAATTGCTTCTACTCCACAGGAATGCGACGCTGCAAAAGCCAACCTTTGTGAAACACAGCCGCAGCGTAGCGGGACGTGTTAGTGGTCGCCTGGATCGAGGAGAACGTTTGCTTGTCCATCATTTTCCTGTAAGCAGAAGGAAGAGATTAAAACTACGAACACCAAAGTCAGGCAGTAAACATCAGAAAGGTTGATGCTCCTCACGTCGAGTAAACGTTGGAGTCCTCTGAGGACGTGCCGTCCACATTGAGCGCGATCTGCTCGCCTTTACTGCCGCAGTAGTTCGGACTCATGGTGTCCATGGCTACCTCCAGTTCAACCTGGATGCAGGGAGGAAAAACATGAGCTCTGTGTTTAATAGGAGAAGCTTAAGAAACGAGCAGTGAACACCAGCTTACCTTCTGCTGCTTGGGTTTAATCCTGGCCGCCAAATGAGTCACATTCTCATAGCTCATAGAAGCAGGACGCACTGGATACTGGAGAGGAAAATGTTCAAAGCAGTGACTGCATAAGTTATGCAACTAGTGATATTTAAAGATTATCAGTCTCTACCGTGACCTTTGTATTACACTGAAAATTCCAGCCTTGCCTATGGATGAGCAATTTCTTGGTGAAAAATACGATACAGGTTAAGAGCAGCGTGATTTTTAGAAGAAATTAAATTAATCAAAAGTGCCAGTAAAGACAATTATAATGTTACAAATGATTTTTCTACTCAAAGGATCCTGAAAAATAAAATGCATCACCGTTTCCACAAAAATATGAAGCAGCACAACTGTTTTTAACATTGATAATAATCAGAAATGTTTCTTGAGCAGCAAATCAGCATATTAGAATGATTTCTGAAGATCATGTGACACTGAAGACTGGAGTAATGATGCTGAAAATACAGCTGCGCATCACAGAAATAAATTACATTTTCAAATATACTCACACAGAATTGTGTTAATTTAAATTCTAAAAATATTTCTCAATATTACTGTTTTTACTGCATTTTCTGATCAAATAAATGCAGCCTTGGTGAGCAAAAAACACTACTTTAAAAAAAATTGTACTGACCCCAAATTTGTCATTGGCCATCATTAAACTACCGTATTGACCCGAATATAAGACGATGTTTTTTTCTTGGAAAGTGTATATTTTTTAAATGTGATTGTTGGTACGTTTTACCAGTTTTTACCATACTTTCAAAACAAAAATTAAAATAGGAAAAATATGCAATATGAAAATAATTGAAGACAAAATGTGTTTTACTGAGAAAAAACTAGATTTGGTTTTTAAAAAGCCTTTTTCCAAAAGGTACATCTGGAAAAAGGGGGGTCGTCTTATATTTGGGCCAATATGGTAAATATTAACAGCTCTGATATCAGTTTTGATATCGGACAACCACTAGCTATAACCTTCTTCTGTATGAAATATATTATCTGTCATTCTTACCTGGAACAAATACAGCTTTTCCACGAGACTTCTGGCCAGATACACATCAATCTAACAAGAGAGAGAGAGCAGTAAGAATGATACAGATGCTAAAAACAACAATAACTCTGCAGTTTGATCGTCCTGTATTAGTTCAGCATGTTCACGTCTACCTCTTGTATAATTGGATCATCATCATCTCCGCTGGCCATAATGAAGACCGGAGGAGGACTTCAACCTGCAAACACACACAAACATACATATGAATGTGTGTGTGTGTGTATGATATATATATATATATATATATATATATATATACACATATACAGTATATATATATATATATATATATACACACACACACACACACATCAATATACATGTTACATA
>NW_015548217.1:1178558-1184579 GCF_001515605.1 Sinocyclocheilus anshuiensis | reverse complement strand
GTGTATTATGTATATATATATATATATATATAGATATATATCATACACACACACACACACACACATTGTATATACGAATAAAAGTTAAAGTGAGGTAAAAGTCATATCTATTGTTAGAATGACTTCTTACCTCATAATTTTGACTTAGTATATCACAGTTTCGGCTATTTGTGTTATAATTATTAATTACCAAAGCATCATTTTCATTGTGGTTGAAATGGTCTTCCATAACATACATGTACATACATACTCACCATATACAGGTTTATGTAATCTAATCTTTTGTAACCGTCAATCAATCACTGTTTGGCGACTCGGGTTTAGTGTATGATGCAACACCATACTGACAGCCAGCAGCTTTATAACACATACGATCACAGTGAAACACATTCAGTATAAAAGTTGAAATAAAACTACAGATGAAGGGAATCGGTCAGAGTCAGCAAACGAAACAACATGCTAAGATGACTTAGCAGCTCTGCGGATAAACATAACATGACACACGCGCGCTGAACGCCTCAAATTCATTTTTGACACAAATGGAACCTCATACATTTTTGACACAAATGGAACCTCATACCATTCGCAATCTGTGTATGTTTACATACGTGTTTTTATACGTATGTAACTTTTGATACGACACTGTGACTGCCCGCTTGTTCTGAACACATCTGACACACACTTACCGAGGCCTCGCTGATCCACTAACGTTATATCAACAAAAGCCTGACGCTGAAGTTGCGATCTGAGCTGTGCGTCCCCGCTCTAAACCCAGCGTTAGTGAAGATGTCTTGAAGTTCTTCAGCTGGACTGTGTGAGGATCTCTCTCTGTGTGTGGGTCGTGTGGATGAGAGATGTTGCTGCCATGTTGCTGATCGCAGCGCTGCAGTCACTCAAACACGTGGGGAGGAGCTGAGTGCGGCTCGCCATGTCCCAGCATGCACTGCGGCCGCGTCACAAAACCAGTGCGGTGACACTAGGGAGCGTGCGAGAATAGCGTCTATGTAGGGAGCATACTGTGTTTGCGCTCATCTTCTGCGGTTACGCATGTGAAAAAGAAGTGCGCTTAATTGTACTGAATGCGTATGGAAGCTCGTTTTCGCCAAAGAATAAAAAATGAAAAGGTATGCATAATTGATCTCATAAATATGACAGTTTTTCTCTCAAAAAGTCAGATAAAAAGTCGCAAATCCTGTAGACTTCCTTACTTACAGTGTACTACTTCATATCTTACAAGTAGCCTATGTTTCTATAACTGTAGCCTACTTGCAGATAATACATTATTAATAAAAGGTCACTTAAGTGTACTTAAAAGTGTGCAGTAGGCCTACTATACTTTAAAACGTATAGTATATACTATAAAAGTAAAAGTATATACTATACATTTTTAAAAAGTTATTTCGAACATTTTAAAGTCCAGCGTTATTTTTTATTAGCCTACATTTAAAGTTAATATACTAAACTGCAACTTCATTATTGCGAATGTGTAATTATAAATGTCAATAGAATAGGGGTTTCAATAGAAATGACATATCAAATTTAGTTTATGATGCTTGTCAGTAGGCTACATTCAGCAGCAACACTTTAACCATATTTCAAAGACAACAGAAGAAATTATGAAATTATAAATTCAGATAATTGCATTCATTACGAATTTAAAGTATAATATTTTAATTTAATTGTAAATACCATGCAATTAGGTGTCTTATATTCAGTTCACATGTAAGTATACTCTTTTAAAGTATATTATGACTTCCATACTTTGTTTAAAAAAAGCTATACATTATATATATATATATAGCCTATATATATACTGTGTGTGTGTGTTATATTAATCTGAGCAGTGTAACTGAGTTCTTGCTTGAATTATTTTATGCCATCTGATAAATAATTCAGATGACAATATCTTGTATCCTTGTGTTTAAGTGTTGCACTTCTAAATTTGTAGCACATCATGCCCAACACAAACATGCAAACAGTTAGTTTTCATTTTGCCAACTTTATTTTATTATGTTACGGTTCCACATTCAAATCAACAACACTGTGATATTGACTAAACGGACTGGAGACTGTAAAAACACATTAATGCGTGTCATTGGCTTTCTATGCCCCTGAAATGTGAAATCATTTGAAATACTTTTTTTTTTTGGGCTTTCCTAGATATGCACATTTAAACTCTAAATCCTAAAAACGAATATATTTAATCTGGTCAACATTAAAATGTATTGAAGGTTTTGATACAACTTTTATTGTAGCGGTTTGCCACTCACTGTACTCTACTGTATATAAACTGCTTGTTTACACAAATGTCAAAATCTGACTGTTATGACTTTCAGCCTCCTGCAGGCAATCATACGCCTTCTGGCATTCATAAAAATCAGTTTCACCCGTTTCACTGAAAAGCATTGCTCTTCATAATATTATAGTTATGTTAGCCAGCATTTACAGACATCTGTGGCAAAATATGAGTTCACAGTTGTAGTTAGAATGAATTAAACGCACATCTATGAGTTACTCTAGTGAACACACTTCATAATGGGAATGTATTTGTAAAAGTTTCGTCTGAGCTGGTAATCCTGAATCCCTGAATCTACATCCAGCCTGTTATTTGCATGATTTGATCAACAACTGTGATATTTACACCCAAACTGCTGTTCATACAGCGATCGGCATCCTTCAGAGATGCCATCCGATGGCCGCGAAGCCTGACTGAAATTAAATGTGTTTGTGGAGATCGAGTTTTCATCTGTTCTGAAAGCTAACCGGAGGAAACTCCTGTTCATCATCCAGACAGATGGGTCCATCCGCAAACTCATGTTCTGGGATCAGCTCCCCTCTCTTCACACCAACATCCTCAGAGAAACCTGAAGGAAACACCGTCATTTACCAGCTGCTTGGATCGAGTTCCACCAGGAGGGAACAGTTAATGTAAAAGTCTGTGAAAGTGATTTTGTGACTCTTTGCACCGTTCAATAAAGCACTGTTCACTTGCAGAACGCAAGTTTCTAGAGGCACATAACTCTGAAGTAATGAATTTAGGTAAATGGGTGCAGAGCCAGTGGTGGTTTTGTAGGCAAACATTAATGCCTTGAATTTTATTCGAGCAGCTACTGGTAGCCAGTGCAAATTGATGAACAGAGGTGTGACATGCATTCTTTCCGGCTCATTAAAGATTAATCTTGCCGCCGTGTTCTGGATTAATTATAAAGGTTTGATAGAACTGGCTGGAAGACCTGGCAAGGTCTTATGGGGCTTGCGATGTACCTGTGAGGGAACTAGAAGACGGAGAGTCTGGATTTGTGCTTGTGGCAACAGTTGCTGCGACTGCCAGCCTCCAGTTCTGTTTCATCTTCACTGTCAAACAGTCTGATGGATGAATGAAATGCAAATTTATCTAGAGATTTGACCATCAGTGCTTCAAATTTCAAAAGCTTCAATCAAAGGGTTTTGAGTGACCTTTAGAAAAATCTAATAGCCTCATTTATACATTTTTATGGCTTATTATGAATCAAATTGGACAATACTGTCAAATTATATAAATTATATAATTTATGGTTTTTCTGTGAATCAAACTGGGGAAAAACCGGTAATTGAACTGTGATTTTTATTTTTATCGTGCATAAAATTGGACAAAAAAGAGAAATTTTTTATTGTGTATCAAATTGGGCAAAAAACTGTACATCATTTGAATGAATGATTAAATAAATAAACAAATAAATAAATACATTTATAAATAAATAAATTAATAATATATAACTCCTTTGTCTTAGGCTAATTTCATAGTGGGAAAATTTGTCAAAATTACAGCTTGACAAGAAATGCCACTTTTAAAATTTAAGACTGAATTCTAAATAAATGAAGTAAAATAAATCAATAAAATTACATGTTAATAAATTTTGTTTTAAATTAAAACTACACACACACACACACACACATATATATATATATATACAGTATATATGCACATTTTGCAATGCAATGCAATTTTTTGAAAATTAGAAAAAATTAATTATGAAACATTTCCAAGACTTAATATGAGAAAAAGGAAGTGTGTTAATAAAATATGTTAATTTTAATACAAATCAACCATTGGTATGTACAGTAAAAGTGCCTGTAGCTGAACAAACACCCTTCTTGTCACATATCCGGTCCATGAACTTCCGTCTGCTAGCCATCAGACTTGTCTGTGTTCTCGTATCTTGATCTTCGCCTGTGTCTCTCGGATTCCTCCTCTCGTCTTGCCCTATTTTGATACTGGTTGCCCCTGCCTGGACCTTGCCTTGTACCTGGACTTATCCCTCGAGTCTCGCCCCTTTGATTCTGTTTGCCGATCGTTGACCTCCGCTAGCCTTAGGTTTCTTCGTGTGTCTTGCCCGCCATATACCTGTCTGCCATTATCTGACCCATGCCTGTTCTATGACCACGTCTCTGTCTTCTGCTAATAAATAGCTTGCACATGGATCCGCACGTCTCAAGTCTTGTCAGCCCCGTAACACTTCTATTGTTTCATAACAGCTGTGTTTCATTATCTGACTGTGTGTCAGCTCGCTCACCTCTTCATCCTTCCAGCTTGACTCCGTCAGGTGTGCTGAAAACCCGCATAACAGAGCCCTGGGAATCACAATATCAAATCAGATCACAGTGCAAAAAATGAAGCTGCTCCACTAAACTGTCATGGAGAAGATATCAGAACACAACCTTCTCAGACCCACTTTTTCAGAAGCACTGGCCAGATTGGTTCCTGAAGCATTGAATGCGATGGCAGCCACATGACTGGCATGAGCCGAGATCCCGGTCACCATGATGAAAGTGGAGAGCTTAAAGTTGCAATAAGCTTCGCTTTCCATTAAAGCAAGTTTCAGTGGGGTTCTTACCAGATTCAAAGCATCATACAGAGTAATTTCTCCAGTAGTGAAGCTCCCTGGATGTGCCAGATATGAGCTGGAACGATTGACAGAAAGTGCACAGAGACCTAGCAGAAAGGAGAGGATTTACAGATCATTCTGGCCCAGATATAGCCACATTTTCATCAACTGAAGCAATAAAAACAGTGATGACTCTAACATTTACAGAGTCATCTGTAAATTACACCAATAACGCAACTATATATTAAAGAGCCGTTACAGCGTTTACCTTTGGGGTTTGGTGGTGTGTTGAGAAGAGACTTGAGAAGTTTTATGTCCTTGATGTTGTGGATGTACAGAGCCTCCGCCAGACAAACTACAAGCATCTGAAGAGAGGGAATACAAAACGTTGGAATAAGCCTCAAAACTAAACATTTAGTGATTTTAAAAGAAGACTCTTTTGCTGACCAGGACTGCATTTATTTGGACAAAACTAAAACTAAAAAAGTCAAAATTGTGAAATATTATAACAATTTCAAATAGCTGTTTTCTATGTGAATATCTGTTAAACTGTAATTTATTTCTGTGATGCGCAGCTGAATTTTCAGCATCATTGCTCCAGTCTTCAGTGTCACATGATCTTCAGAAATCATTCTAATATGCTGATTTGCTGCTCAAGAAACATTTCTGATTATTATCAATGCTGAAAACAGTTGTGCTGCACAATATTTTTGTGGAAACTGTGATACATTTTAATTTTGAGGATTCTTTGATGAATAGAAAGTTCAACACAACAGCATTTACTTGGAATAGAAATCTTTTGTAACATTATAAATGTCTTTACCGTCACTTTTGATCAATTTAATGAGCATTACAAAAATTGTATAATCTGAATGGTAGTAAATGTGTGCCTGTCGGTTGAGTTTGACAGCGAGGATGTTGTCGGAGTAGCTGTAGTTACAGATCTCCGTGCCTTTCTTGAAATAGTAGATGTTCCTTCTGAAGGGTGTCAATCTGCTCACAACCACCATCAGACTGCTGGAGAAGAGCCGCTCCACTATATAGACATCAGGGCTTTCCACTAATCTCACACACACACACACACTCGCTCGCTCGCTCGCTCACACACACACACACACACACACACACACACTCACTCACACACTCACTCACACAC
>NW_015548217.1:1170618-1178474 GCF_001515605.1 Sinocyclocheilus anshuiensis | reverse complement strand
TATATATATATATATAGTAGCTATTATTAAGACGGGCCACATGTTTGACATGTAGACGTTCTTCTACGATCTGAAAGCCGCCGCTAGGTGTCTCTGTATTTCCAGTCTGTTTGTGGGCACTGGGCAGTATAATGAGGAGGGAGGCGAGAGGATAAAACGCTGATAAATTCTCTAGAGTGAAAGGAAAGAATCTCTCTCTCTCTCTCCACCGCTAGAACCTTGAGCGCAAACACAAAGAGGAAGAGAAAGACTATATTTTTTACCCATTTCTATCCCATCACTAAGTGGACATACAACCCCGGGCTTCATAACTAGACGCGCCTGCAGTTATCTGGTGCTTATTTGAACGTTTTCATCGCTGCTCCATTCATCAACCTGCGGAGAGCATCGATCCGTTCCTCCGGCGAGTCATGGCGAGAGATCCCGAGCGGAGCAGCTGCCTTCTGCGCGATCTACGGCAGCGAGCCGGTAACGAGCTGTGCGCGGACTGCGGCGCTGCAGGTAAGAGCTTCTCACCTGGACAACAGAGGCTCGAAGCGCCGCACCTGCTGTGAAAGGCCCAGAGCACAGTGCTATGAAAAAATGTATGTAAAATATGATATTTTTAATCATAATAATTTTTAAAAGTATAGTTAAATATAATATGTATTTTCCCCATTAATAACATTTATTTTAATATTATTTATTTTATTTTTAGTAAATAATATTTATTTTTATTTATATTTGTGGTACATTATTAAAATAAAAACGTTTTATATAATGTAGTAAGAAAAGTTATAATAAACATATAATATAAATATTTAGTTTAATTTATATTTGTTATTATTTTATTAACATAAAATTATATATATATATATTAAGTTATAATATATAATAAATTGTGTTTTTTTTTTAATAAAAAATCATTTAATATGATTTATGAAATATTTAGTTTAAATTTTTATTTGTTATTTATTATTGCATTTTAATTAAGTATATTGTAATGTCATTATATATTAGTAGAATAAAAATGAGTTAGTTAAGTTATAATATATAATAAATAAAGCATTATATTTAATATTTTAATATGCTTTGTGAAATATTTAATTACATTTACATTATATTTAATTTCTATTTGTTATTTATTAAATTTTTAATTAAGTATTTTGTAATGGCATTATATTATATTTTAAAAAATAAAATAATATAAATGTGACAGTAAGTTAAGTTATATTAATATATAGCAGAACTTATAAATAATATAATAATAATTAGCATTATTAATATTTAAATTCTATGAAATATATTGTATAAAATATTTGTTATTTATATTTATTTATTGCTACAATTTCAATTATGTAATGTCATTATATTACATTGTATTGTTATATTATTTGAATAAAATTATATATAAAATATATATGCATTTACATTTATGCATTTATCTTTAATTATATTATTAATTGCTCTGTATGTTTTATATAACGCATGTAAGCTTCTCCAAAGTAATTTAATGCCAAATAAATGTTGTTTATTGCACACTTTCTTTAGCGGTGACCACGTGTTTGTGTCTTCACATCGGGGACTTCTACAGTGTCATTAAAGTGATTCAGCATTGTGTATGAAGCTACAGTCACATGTTATCAGTGTGCCTCTCAGGGAAACAACATGGAGCTTTGATTGTCACTGAGCTCTTGTTTCGGGAGAAGACGTGTGTGTTTCTCATGATGTGATGATGATAATATGGTGCATTTAACCCATGCATACATGGGTGACACACAGCACTGAGTCACGCATGTTGTTTGTAATGCGAGGTGTTAAACATGAGTTTGTGGTAGATTTGAGGGGTGTTGTCAGAGGGATGTGTGTGTGTGTGTGTGTGTGAGTCACAGAGAGTGAGTGACTCAGCTGTATTCTCAGGTCTTATACCTGCACAGCTCTTTTTTGAGTGTGTGTTTACTGATTTTAGGCAAGAAAATGTGAATTTGTTCAGATGCAGTGTCATACTGTACCTATTTCTCTGCATTGCAGCATTTCAGTACAGTATAATGCACACAAACGCACGTGCTTACATACACACTGTCCTATTAAGACGCTAATAATATGGTGACTCTCACAAGAGAGTTCTGGGATTTTTGCCCAGCGTTGGACGTCGGCCCATTCTGACCGTATTACGACTGCAGGCGCTTTACAGGCCAGAGGAAAACACAGCGTACAGGCCAGATAGAGCGATGAATGCGGTTTGAATGACACATGCTAGACGCTTCAGATGATTCAGGGTCAACAGGGTTAAAGTGACATCCTCAACACTTCTGTTTTCCTCACTTTTGATGTATATGTGTCAGTGTTGAATGATGGAGGACAGAGTAAGATCCAAGGGAGATGCGAACATGAGTGTTATTTTACTATCATTCACATAATATTATAGATTTTGTTAAAGGGGTCCTATTATGCTTTTTCATACAAAGCTCAAAGTCCACTTCAAAAGGAGATATTTTATTTAACAGAAATCACTTTTCAAAAACTACAACGAACGATTCGTTTGGACTACAACGCATATATTCAGGGATTTGTGATATCACAAATATCGACGAATGGGAGGAGACCTTGTTGAGCTGCACTAGAGAAGGCAACGAGTGTTATCACTGTGTCGGAGACACGCTAGCTTTCCCAAGGCAGACGAACTTAGAGTGGTTACAATCATCCGGGTTTAAATCGAGCTCAAATTGATTTGATTTTGACGCAATATTTACACTGAAGCTCGCAGGCGGCTATGGTAAGGGGCGTGACATTTCCCGGCCCAGCTAACCAATCACAGCACACACTGGCTCAGCTAACCAATCACAACACAACTGTTCTAGTACACCTCTAAAACAAAATCAAGACTTTGTAAAATAACATAATAGGACCCCTTTAATATTTTGAAATAAATTTTAGTTTTGGATTTTTTGGTCATTTTCATGTTTTTGTCAAATTTATGTTATTTTTTAAAAATATGTCTATATTGTTTTTATTCATTTTTATGCTTTATTTAGTTTTAGTTGTTTTACTATTTCAGCTTTTTAAAAATGTTTTATTTCAGTTCATGTTTATTTTATCTGAAGTAATGCATTTCTTTTATGGTTTTAGTTTTAGTTAATGATAATAACCCTGGCATTGGTTCCTACAATACTAATAACCAGTCAAAACAATAGTCGATGCAAATCACTAAAATAGCGAATATTCAAACTGCTTCTTGTTAAAGTTTTAGTAATTTTTTTGTCTATTTTGTTGTAATTTTTATTAGCTTTTGTGTAAAGTTTTTGTTAATGTATTTTAAATATTAGTTTTTGCTCTTTGTTTCAGTTTTTGTTTATTTTGTAATTACACTTATATACTTATAGTTTTATTTTATATAGATTTTAGTTGATTTAGTTTGAGTTATTTTAGTTTCCAACTTAAAATCAGAATTATTTATATTAATAAAAATGCAAAGTGATACTGTATATACTACAGCGTATAGCAAATCTCAACTACTTAATTGTTTATATTGTCCAAAAATGTAAAATATATTATTGCATGGCTTTAATCTGCAAAATATGACTATAAGGCTTGAAAATATTAAGACATTTTAAATTATAACATCAAGATTTTCTGTAAAGCTGCTTTGAAACAATGTGCATTGTGAAAAACGCTATATAAATCCATTTGACTTGACTTGACTTCACTAAATATTTTATGGGAATCACTTATTATCTGTTGCATCATTTCACCATGATTTAGTTTATTTATTTATTGTTTGCCTGTCAAATTCGGCTGAATTGAGTGTGATGGATGACTTTCTCTCTTGCTCTCACACACTACAAACACTTTTTGTCTGTATTAGCAAATGGCTGCAATATAACAAAGAGTGAAAAATTTAAGGGGGTCTGAATACTTTCCGTACCCACTGTATATACACGACGGACATCAAATCTTTCAGAAATATGGCATACTCAGAAAAACTGAAGCCACTGAGCAACACATAGAGCACACAATGATCTATATTCAGAAAGCTGGCGTGTTTTATGGTTTCACAGACGCTTCTCGTGGCGCGTGCAGCAGCTCAGTCTCTGCTGAAGCACACTGTTGGTGCCTGTCACTTTGGCACTCGATGAGCAAAGGTCAGAGCGTTCAGTGCACTGCCATCACACACGTCAAATCATCCAGACGCCGCTGACACTAAGACCCCGTTTTATCTGATCACACAAGTGCAAACAGGGCGCCAAATGTTTTACATTAATTTTACATTCTTTCTCGTTCAAACAATAACCTCACTGTTTTTTTGCACAATGAGTGTGTTAGACACACACTCGAATGACACAGCTTCTCATGGATTGCGTCACTTGAAGAAGTCAAAAAACCTGGCTTTCTGTTTATGCCTGCTTTGCCTCCCATGTGAGTCTCAGGCTGTTCAACTCAAGGACTTCCCAGCGTTTAGCAACACTCGCACCTGAAGTGTGTCAAACTCACAGTTTCTCTGAGCTGTTGTCTGTGTGTATAGAGAGTGCGTGTGTGTGTGAGTTGTGGGTGACATTACACACTTTCCTGTCGCCCTCGTATTGTGGGTTCACTTGCGTTTAACGTTTTATCTGAGACTAACGGGTTTATTGTTATAAATAACCTCTGTTGTGTGTATGCAGTTTTTAAACCACTTAGACCTCAGCATCAACTGTGAAGGGAAGAGAAACACACAGACTGCCCTGTTTTTAACCAGTTGTTAAAGAGGTTTTGCCTCCACAAGAGGTCTGTCTATAGATACATATAAAAATAAATGGTATAGCAATGACTTTATTGTCTGTGTGCCAGTATGCATACTATCAGAAATAGTAAGCAAGAATAGAATTAGTGCAACCTAGTGCAAATTGCCAGAGGTGCACTATTTAAATATATTGCTCATGAATTTTAAAGGAATTGCTAAAATAAAATTTCTGTCATCATTTACTCACTGTTCCAGACGTGTATGACGACTTCTGTAGAACAGAAAAGAGGAAATGTTAAATGTCAAAACTCCAAAAAAGTACCTTATGCAGGCAATTCATCAAAAGATGAAATGAACACTAGTGGCAGGAATACACCAACAACATTTATTGCTTTTCACACAAATAAGGACAAGTTTTTCGCACAGTTCCTTGCACAATACTATGTTATGAGCTCAAAACAGTTTTACCATAGTGCATGATTTGTAAACTAACACATTTTGATGTTTGCATCTCATAACCAGCTCCTTATATTTGGCTTTTCTGATGTAGTAAACTTGCTCGGTAGCACACCCGGTACAGTTATCGTGGTACGGGTCACGATAAAACAGCTCAAAGACTTGTAGAAGCAAGATAAAATTACATGGTTGCTTCAACAAATGTGTTTTTATCTCACGTTTGCTTTTATTAACACTATTGGTTAGGTTTAGGGTTGGATTTAGTTACGTTATTTTCAAACGCAATACAGCATTAACCTTTTAGCGCATTGCATTTCCAAACTGTCACGATATATACACAGCAATCAATGTAATGTAACACTGCCAGATTCACATTCGTCAGTTTCGGGTAAAGCCGAACATGCTTTTAGCGCTACCCCCTTGGCATTTCACTTTGAAATGGTTGTGAAACGTGTGAAAAGCAATGTAATATAATTTTGCAGAAATGTCGCCACAGACATATTTTTGTATGTGCAAAAAATCATTTGCTGGTGACTCTTTTTCATGCAATTATTAATATTATCAATGCAATGTGATGCTTAAAATAATGAGTTAGTTTAGGTTTAAACTGTGTAAATGGATATTTTAAATGCAAATTAAATGCACAAATCTTAAAATATTTTTTGCAACACACTTGAAAGTATGAGCTTCAGTCCCTTCACCAGCCAATTCATACTTCTTCTAAGTATGCAAATTGGGGATGCGCGTCAAATATTTATAAATCTTCTTCCTTCTTTCTTCCTCAGAGCCGGATTGGGTGTCTGTGACGCTGGGTGTGTTCGTGTGTCAGGGATGCTCACTCATCCACAGAAGCATCGAAAGCCTCAGGCAGGTGAAGTCTGTGCTGCAGGACACATTTGAAGATAAAGAAATCGAGGTGAGTCACAGACGATCCACAGGCAGGTTTGTTTTTTTGGCTGAAGGCTGTTTCCTGCTCCAGGGCTGGATGTATTGCAGAAACCAGCCTTTTCTGACCTCCTGAATACCATCCAAAATCTGTAGTAATCTCAAGAGCCACAGAGATTGATTGGCTCTTTGCCTATTTGAAAGATTGAGGATGCACACCATTAGGGCTCAACATAAGCTTGGGAATCCAAAGAGAGCTGATGTTTGTGATAATCTGAACAGAGCCATCAAGTAAATGGAGCATTAAATTAAAAAGTGCCTATGAACCTTTTTCACAGACTGTGATTACACGTTTTAAGTAGTGTTATGTTTTTTATATTTTAATTTTTAAACTATCGTTTGTACATTTAGCTTTAGTGTGCATTATATTACCTTTGCATCAAATTACAAAAAACTAGTTAACGCTAATGCGAGTGTGCGAGCATCTATGGAAGTGAAGGTAAAGTTGGCACCATTTTCTCTTCTGACTGCCGTTATCAGTCTCTTTATATTTAAACACTATTGTGGAGTTTTGATCTTGCAGTTTGAGCAAATGGGAACACAAAAAATGTATTTGATGTATTCTCCCATTCACCACTATAGAACTGTGACGACTTCCGCTGCTGAGATTAAAGGAATCGTTCACCCAAAAATTAACATTTGCTGAAAATGTGCTCACCCTCAGGTCATCTAACAATCCACTCCAGTCCATCAGTTAATGTCTTGAGAAGCCAAAAGCTGTTTGTTTGTAAGAAACAAATCTATCATTAAGACATTTTTAACTAAAATACAAGTCCATAATCCATAATCCATAATAACGCTTCTTCCAGTGAAAAAGTGGTCTGAATCAGGAGAGAAATCTGCACAGATCAAGCACCGTTTACAAGCCAAAACAGCTCTAAACAAATATGTGGCTGGACTACTTGTGGATTATTGTGATGTTTTTATCAGCTGTTTGGACTCTCATTCTGACGGCACCCATTCACTGCAGAGCATTCATTGCTGAGACACTGATGCAATGCTACATTTCTCCAAATCTGATGAAGAAACAAACTCATCTACATCTTGGATGGCCTGAGCGTGAGCACATTTTCAGCAAATGTTCATTTTTGGGTGAACTATTCTTTTAATAAATGCGGTAGATGTATCTCACAGTTCTAATGTTAACAGATATTGTAAAGTGTTAGCTATTTGTTTAATATTGTGCCTATAAATCATGCATTGCATTCTATTCCTGTAGTTGATCACGTCTATGGGGAATGAAGCAGCAAAGGCCAAGTACGAACAGCAAGTTCCTCCGTTTTATCACCGTCCCTCCCACACAGACTGCAGGTAGGACTCAAACACCTTAATACTGTACAGCATCGTTTCCAAGAAAACACACTGATTGCTCTTGCCGTGCCAGGCTTGTTTCTTCCTGTTCCCTGTTGAGTGCACTTACAGTCTTGTAGCTTTAAGGTGCTGATGGTGTTTGCTTTCTTGTGGTCATTCCGTCATCATCAGCAGCAGCAGCAGCATTGTGGGGGTTTTTGAACCGTCACACACAGACCGTCAGAGGGACTGCTTTCTCACATGGCTCGAGAATGTGGTTCAGTGAAGTTGACGTTTACTTCCTTCCTGTTTGTAGGTTGCGTTTCATGATGAGTGGCACTTTGGCCAAAATATTCTGTTCGCATATGTTCACGTGCAATGTAGACATCTTTTTTATGAAAAACTAAATAAAGGCCATATTTAAATGCTAAATATGTTCGTTTTAACCATTTTTAAACTAATAATA
>NW_015548217.1:1156496-1170456 GCF_001515605.1 Sinocyclocheilus anshuiensis | reverse complement strand
TATATATATAATAAAAGATAATAATTTAAAGGATGTTACTTGGGATCATTTTCTACACTGTAAAAAATGATTTTTCAATGTTGTAAACATACTCAAATAATATTTGTTTGATTTACAAGAAAATATTATTTCAGTCTTTCACATTTTATTCAATGTATCGCTTGGCATTTCTTTATAATTAATGGTCAAATGTAATAGAAATTTCTGAGTGAATTGTTTCTTGGTAAACCTTACACCATTTTTTCAGTGTATGAAACCTGTTTCTGCCTCAGAATAAAAAAGGTCTTTGTGAGAAAAAAATAAAATAAAAAAATCACGTTATGAAATAAAGTGACATTGTGACAATTTCAAGCAATATAGTCTCAACTGGGTGAAATAAACGTGAAGTTATGACGTGGCAGTTGTGAAACATACATAAGACATAACTGAAAGAAGCAAAGTCACAATTACCTTCTTATTTGTTTTACTCTCTCTGAGGCTGGTCAAATGATTGTGTGATCTTTCGCAATTTTGGAAATATGTCATTTTACAGAAGTACAATGGGTGGTTAGTGTTGATTTACACCAACAAAAGACCAACAAAGACTGCATTTTCTCTTTCACTGTGCATGCAGTTTTTAAAGGGAATAATTCAGCCAAAAATAACAATGCTGAAAACGTCCTCAACCTCAGGCCATCCAAGATGTAGATGAGTTTGTTTCTTCATCAGATTTGGAGAAATGTAGCATTGCATCACTTGCTCCCCAATGAATGGGTGCCGTCAGAACGAGAGTCCAAACAGCTGATAAAAACATCACAATAATCCACAAGTAATCCACTCCAGTCCATCAGTTAATGTCTTGAGAAGCCAAAAGCTGTTTGTTTGTAAGAAACAAATCTATCATTAAGACATTTTTAACTAAAATACAAGTCCATAATCTATAATCCATAATAACGCTTCCTCCAGTGAAAAAGTGGTCTGAATCAGGAGAGAAATCTGCACAGATCAAGCACCGTTTACAAGCCAAAACAGCTCTAAACAAATATGTGGCTGGACTACTTGTGGATTATTGTGATGTTTTCATCAGCTGTTTGGACTCTCATTCTCACACCACTCCAGTTCATCAGTTAATGTCTTGAGAAGCCAAAATCTGCATGTGAAACAAATCCATCAAGACGTTTTTAACTTCAAACCATTGCTTCTGGCTAAAATACGAGTCCATAATTCATAATAACGCTTCTTCCAGTGAAAAAGTCCATCTCCTGTTGTCTCTCACATCAAAATCCAGCCACATATTTGTTTAGAGCTCTTTTGGTTTGTAAACGTTGCTTGATCTGTGCAGATTTCTCTCCTGATTCAGACCAGACCACTTTTTCACTCGAGGAAGCCTTATTGTGGATTATGAACTCATATTTTAGTTAAAAATGTCTTGATGGATTTGTTTCTTACAAACACGCAGCTTTTGGCTTCATAAGACATTAACTGATGGACTGGAGTGGTGTGGATTATTGTGATGTTTTTATCAGCTGTTTGGACTCTCATTCTGACGGCACCCATTCACTGCAGAGCATCCATTGCTGAGACACTGATGCAATGCTACATTTCTCCAAATCTGATGAAGAAACAAACTCATCTACATCTTGGATGGCCTGAGGGTCCATTAATGTAATACTGACACATGAATTGTTGTATTTTTCTTGGGCAGGATTTTGAGGGAGCAGTGGATCAGAGCCAAGTATGAGAGACAGGAGTTTATACACATCGAGAAACAAGAGCCTTATTCAGCAGGTGAGAGCTGCACATGCAAACACACGGCGGTTTCTTTGTTGTGCATTGTGATTCCTCGTGCAATTATTAGCTTTTGTTTTTGTGGGTTCATGGCACTGTGAGGTCAGTCTCATTCTCTCATTTCAGCCACATCTCTAGATGTTTATTTGTTCCTGACTATGCACACTTAACCGTGTGAGTTTTGTCTCAGAGGTCCATACTGCGTCTAACTGGGAAAGTCAGTTTCATTACCACTCAGAATATCCGGTTTCATGGCTTACAGTCTTATTTATTGGGAAGCGAGGTCTCATTGGCTGACAATGATCTCATACAAGCATGCATGCATCTGTGTTCTGTGTTGCATTGCATGAATTTCATTGTACTGCATGAGATTTGCTGATGTGTTTAAACATTCAAGCTGAAGTCATTTGTGTGTGTAATGGTGTTTTTGTGGTGGGTGTACAGTAAATAGCATTAGTCACACAGTGTGGCCATTTGCAATCTAATAGCATGCTGGATCCCGACAGAACTGAATGATGGAGTATATTGTCTGGAGGCTACGGCGTGGGCATTGGTATTTTTGCAAGACTGAATTCAGTGCCGGCTTGAGACATTCTGTTTCCACCTTCCCACTCTTCCCCGCTTCATCTCTTTTTCTACCATCTCAAGTATTAAATAGTATTGAAGTAGTTTGTTTACCAATCAAAAGTTTGAGGCCAATGGGTTTTTTTCATGTTTTTGAAAGAAGACTCATCTGCTCACCAAGGCTGCGTTTATTCGATCAAAATACAGTAAAAAGTGTGAAAAAGTATTATGATTTAAAATAGCTATTTTCTATGTGAATATAAAGTAAATTGTAATTTATTCCTGTAATGTAAAGCTGAATTTTCAGCATCATTACTCCAGTCTTCAGTGTCACATGATCTTCAGAAATCATTCTAATATGCTGATTTGCTGCTCAAGAAACATTTCTGATTATTATCAATGTTGAAAACTGTTGTGCTGCCAAATATTTGTGTGGAAACGGTGATACATTTTATTTTTCAGGATTCTTTGATGAATAGAAAATTGAAAAGAACAGAATTTATTTGAAATAGACATTTTTGTAACATTATAAATGCCTTTAACTGTCACTTTTGATCAATTTAATGCATCTTGATTAATAAAGGTAATAATTTCTTCACAAAAATAGAAAAAACAAAACTGACCCCCAAACTATATACAGTACATACATAATTATATATAGATTTTTGTTACTATATATATAATAAAATGAAATAATATAATTAAACTAGCTGTATTTTATTTTATATTGTTACTAACTAAAATAGTAATGTTTTGTACTATATTGTTTTGTACATGTTATTATATTATATTCATTATTATTATTTGAATTCAAAGTATTTATCAAATTATAAACGTATGTCTTGCATACAAATGTTTTTGCATATTCTGGACTGTTATCATGGAGAGGCAGAATCCAGACGTCTCCAACAGAAGAAGTGCGTTATAAAGAATCAAAGGCCTCTCTCATAATCTCCATGTCTCTCATCTCTCCTCTCTCTCACACACATGCTCTTCTCTTCTCTCTCGTTGTCCTTTCCCCTCGTCTCCTGCAGTTTCCTGTTTGAATCAATGACGAGACATTTCGTTACGTGTTCAATAGTGTTATTGATGGGTCATGTGGAGAGGCACGGTTATCGATTGATGAGCTCATGCAGAGTGAATGATTCATGAGCACTAGTGTACCAAAAAAAAGAGAAAGCAGAGAGACAGATAGAGACCAGTTTCTTATTAGTGCACACTAAGGTAAGCATTGCTAATGCTATTGCTTAGGGACTTTAAAACCCAACCGCAAGCATTAAAGGATTAGTTCACATCCAGAATAACAATTTCCTGATAATTTACTCACTCCCATATCACCCAAGATATTCAGGCTTTTTTGAGGAAAACATGCAGGATTTTTCTCCATAAAGTGGGTCGAAGGTCCAAATTGCAGTTTCAATGCAGCTTCGAAGGGCTCTATACACGATCCCAGCTGAGAAATAAGGGTCTTATCCAGCAAAATAATCGCTCATGTTCTAAAATAAATAAACATTTATATACTTTTAACCACAAATGCTTGTCTTGCACTAGCTCTGCGATGCACGTCCAAGACTTCGCATTACATAGTCATGTTGGAACGGTCACACATGACGTAAATGGAAGTACCGACCCAGTAGTGAATGTGCAAAGAAAGTCAAATGCCCTTTACGTACGATATCAAAGTTTGAGGAGAAATTCAGTTTGAGGAGAGTTCGGTACTACTTCTGCCTAAAGCGAAGTCGTGGACAAGCATCGCAGAGCTAGTGCAAGATGAGCATTTGTGGTTAAAAAGTACTTCATTTTAATTTATTTTTTTAAGAAAATGACGAGTCGTTTTGCTAGATAAGACCCTTACTCCTCGGGCTGGGGAGCTCCTTTGAAGCTGCACTGAAACTGCAATTTGGACCTTCAACCCGCTGATCCCCATTGAGGTCCATTATATAGAGAAAAATCCTGGAATGTTTTCCTCAAAACTTAATTTCTTTGCGACTGAAGAAAGAAAGACGAACATCTTGGATGACATGGGGGTGAGTAAATTATCAGGGGTTTTTTATTCTGGAAGTGAACTAATCCTTTAAACCTCTGTCTCCTTCTAGAAAGCATTTGATTGGACAGAAATCTCTAGTGCTGGATGAGTCATCAGTCATTTTTATTGTTTTTAAAGGCTTTTAAAAGTTCAGTTTATCAATGTTTTAGGAGATCATTACAATATGTGAGCCTGCAGCACAAAAGCAGTCTTAAGTCTTTAAAGATGATTTTCTCAATATTTAGATTTTTTTGCACCCTCAGATTCCAGATTTTCAAATAGTTGTATCTCGGACAAATATTGTGCTCTCCTAACAAACAATCAGATGATGTATAAATCTCACAGCTAACAGACGTGGCCTTACAAGCTACAAAACTCTTTAGCTGTCTTTAGTGTTTATTTCTTTATCTTTTGCCGTTTTGATGTTGCTCATGTATAGTAAGCTACAACTTCCTTATTTACTAAAATATTTTAAGGATGTAGATATTCATAGATACTGCAAAAGTTTGTAGGTGGAAAACCCTCCTCCTCATGCTTTCTTTTTCACTCTCTCTCGCTCTCGCTCTTCATTAGGGTACAGAGAGGGCTTTCTGTGGAAACGTGGTCGAGACAACGGGCAGTTCCTCAGTCGCAAGTTCATTCTGTCTGAACGAGAAGGAGCGCTGAAGTACTTCAACAAGCAGGACGTTAGTCTCTTCTTCTCTCTCACACGCACGCCTACTCATCTCAATGAGGAATTTATGCTGGATGTACATTTGGTAAGACTTTAGATTAGGGAACATGTTCAACAGTAATATTAAAGAATTTATTAAAGAATAATAAACTCCTAATTTGCTTCTTATTAATAGTTAGTAAGTAGTTGTTACGTTTGGCATCAGATTAAGTGATCTAAAATATGGTTATGCAGAATAAGACATTAATATGTGCATTATAATAAACAGCCAATATGCTAATAATAAGCAACTAGTTAATAGTGTTAACTAGTCTAAAGTGTTACCAAATATTTTGTATATATCTGGGTTATTATAGTTAGCTAAAACTAGAACCATGAAAATCATGATTGTTACCTAAAATAAAATATTTTAAAAAGTATTTTATTTCAGCTAGTTGCCAAGGCAACATGTCTAATTTTCATTTCAAGTACTAAAATAACTACAGCCAAAACTGAAATAAAATTAATAAAAACTATATATAATATATATGCAAAATAATACAAAAAATACAAAAGCACACTACAAAATTAATAAAACAGCTACTAAAATAACCTAAAATAACTAGAATTAAAATGAAAATTGATAACAATGTAACAACATAAATTCAAACTATTAATAAAAACTCAAATACTATCTTAATGATACTATAACAATTATAATAATTTTAGAAAGGTATTTCGAAAAAATAGTATTAATAGAAATAAAAAAAATCTAAATATAACATATATATATATATATATATGTGTGTGTGTGTGTAAATTAATTAATGGAATGAAGTATGGAATGAGCCAGCTGAGATTCATTAAATTTATTCTTATATATTTATAAATGTATATGTTTACAATATAAATTTATTTTAAGATTTTAATTATCTCATTCGTCATTGAGAATGTCCCCTAATGATGAATATAAATGTATTAATTTATAGACATAATATATATTTTAAATTATAAAAATGTAATATAAATATTATTATAATATTATAATATAAATATTTAATGTAAATAATAATAATTTATATTAATGTTTTTTATTAAATTATCATTATTAGAATATAAATTTATTGTAAAATGTAGTTTTATTCATTTATCATTGAGAACAGGCACGTGCACAGGTAGGGCTCAACCTGTGACACACACACACACACACACACACACACACACACATACAAACACAATACTGTAAGTTGTGCTTACCCAAAACAATCCCGGTCCACCGGCACTATAAAACTGTAATGTGACTCTAGGGACTTTCTGGTTGGTTCTCAAAATATTTTGTAGTCCAGAAAGCGTGCGTTTATAGCTGAGATATTTCTTTTATCTTCCAGGCAAAAGAACCAAAGGCCATAATGAGGATTCAAACCCTAAATGCTACTTTCCAGCCGGCTAAAATAGGAAACCCCTGCGGCCTGCAGATCACCTATCTGAGAGACAACAGCACCAGGAATATCTTTGTGTACCACGAGGACAGTAAGGTATCAGGCCCATCAAATTCCCTCGCTTGTGCTCTTGAATGTTTCAGATTGTACATCTGCCAGATGCTTTTCTCCAAAGTAACACAGTTTATCAATAGACGACAGTACAGTCACTGTCTCTCTCAAGGTCGGATTTTGAAATTTTTCAGTGCATAACCGTCATTGCATTCAGCCTTTATTCAGACTCTTATTATTCAAAAGAGTCAGTTTGATATGATTGCATTTCATTTCTTCCCCTGAGGCCCACTTATAATGTTTCTTGCTCCCAAACGGGTCATATCTGAGTTTTTCATGACCATTTTCCACGCTCTGACTAACCGGTATAATTAAATTGCCTGTTTTTAATGTTTGGCCTTTAAGACTTCCATAGAAATGTAAATGTGAAGTGAACGAGAGTCCTTACTGAGATGGGTTGAAAATGATCATTTAAATGCCCTATTCCTCAAAAAAAAAAAAAGCCTCTTTGCTACAATTTGCTACAGTCTACAATTACAGTGTGTCATATATTTGACAAAGTTTACACATATCTTACTTTTTTTGTTAGGTGTATACCAACTCGAATAATGATATGCTCTTCACAGGGTTAATATTGTTTACTAACATTAAAACGGAAACTAAAATCAAAACTATAAAGAATTCATTATTTGCTAGTTGCCATGGTGACATTTCTCATTTTAATTTACTTTGGAAAAAAACTAACTTAAAAAAGACAAAAACAATAGAGACATATACCAAAAAACAGCAACAATAACAACTAAAAATGACAAAAACACAGAACAAAATTACTAAAACTTTAATTAAAAACTGATCTAAAATAACAGTATCTCAATTATTCTAAAATAGCGTAGCTTTTCCCCTTGGTGCTTAATATTAAAAAATAACAATAATGATACTGAGGCTCCTATAGAGCCCCAAGTTTCTATGCAATATAATTTATTTTCTAAATATACAGGTAAGTTGTGTTTTTATCATCTGAAATGCACTGCCTCTTATATTTCTAAATCAACTTATATAATACAAACACAAAACATGCTCAAAGCCACACATTTGTATTGATGCTGAATGAGAGATACAAGAGTTTATTTACATGCTGCATTTCCCACAAACCACTAGTTTCAGTTTGACTTTAAATAAATTTGTTTAGATTTAAATAATAGAAAAATTGTTTATATATATATATATATATGTGTGTGTGTGTATGTGTATGTGTGTGTGTGTATATATATATATATATATATATACAGTACATACAGTGAAAATATATATTTTTTATATCTATATATTTTTTACTTCCCCAATAAAACCCGTTTTAATATTCTCCCAGTGTCAATGAGATGAGCTGCTGATCATCCATGTGTAAACCTCTTAGCTTTGGCTTTTCATTTGTATGCCGGATGAAGATAGAGTTGGCGAGAGCAGCATGCTGGGGTATTATGGTCAAGCGTTGGTCAGTACAGCGCTTCTACCACAAACATCAGTGGTTTGAGCTGTAAAAACGCTCTTCCTCTTTCACCACACACAGTACCTGTGTGCTTTATCACAAACATGAATATTTATCATTCCTTAGAAAGAGGAACAGCGTGAACTTGTTCTACTGGAGGATCAGCACTGCTTTGGCTCTCAGAAGAGATGAAGAGATAGTTTCTGGCTGCGGTTGAGGTGGAGCTGTAATGTCATTTGTGGAGGTCATTTGTGCAGTTACTGCATCATAAAGCATCCTCTGCTGGCTGCAGAGAAACACTGCAAAATCTGCCTGTAGTCCTCATTGTGTGAGTGTGTGTGTGTGTGTGTGTGTGTGTGTGTCTGTGTGTGCAGGAAATGGTGGACTGGTTCACTGCGATCCGGGCAGCCCGGTTTCATTACCAGAAGGTGGCATTTCCTGGAGCTAATGATGAGGACGTATGTGAATCAAATCTCTTCCAGCAACTGACACATAAAAATGAGTTATGAGCGTGAAGCTCACTGTATGATTGTGAACGCGTGCACTAAAGCACGTTTCTCATTCTTACACGGCAAACAATCATCTTCTTGTTCAGCATTTTAATCTTGTGAAAACAAATCCAATTTACTTGAGATGCTGAATTATAAAAGATATTAGGAGAAGACATCTGAAAGCTTTATAATTGTTTTTAAGCATACATTATATAACCATAATAGGTTTATATGGTTAAAACAAGAAAAAACACTTTAAAGGCTTTTATATAGGCTGTAATGCATTATGAAAGTATTTTAATTTGCTTTGTAATGCACCTTATAATGCATTGTATGATGTTATGAATAATACACCACAGTTATAATACACAGAAAATACAGTATAATGCATTAAAATGCATTACAAACAACCAGATGCAACGAGGAATCTGCAAATACTATAATACAATTATTTGTGAAAAAATATAATGCATTATAATGTACATTATGAATAATTTTTCTAATGTACATAAAGGTTTTAAGTATTTAATTCAAACTATTTAATTCTTTCATAATAAGTCGTATAGTACACAATTTCGCTTTTTTTCAGTTTTATCTGGTATATGTATATGTATATAGACATTTTTACTGGAAACCAGGTCAATAATACTGATTCAAATACCTGTGCATGTTTAAAGAGCATCCACACATATTTACATGTTAATATAGTATTCATATGTTTTATTATTGATATGTTTTCTCTGTCTGTGTTTGATTATGATGTAGCTGGTACCCAGACTCACAAGGAACTTCATGAAGGAGGGTTACATGGAGAAAACAGGCCCAAGAGTGAGAGTTTTTACTTATCTTCAATAAATATTCAGAAAAGAAATGCAGTCCAAGTCATGCAATAGATGCTTCATTCTGCGAGTTTCATTTCACTCTTTTCTCTGGCACAGTAAATAATTTTAAGTGAAATCAATATTTCATATCCTTTTATGTATTTATTTGGTAAGTGGCTGTGTAATAAGGCAGATAATGTCTAGTCAGCTGGTCATTATCACAAAATAAAGTCCTCAGGGACGATACTGACCTGCTGACTGGACATTATCTCTTACTAATGCCATTCTAAACATTGATTCATGTTGGAGTCGTCTCTTTTTTAGCACACAGAGGGCTTTAAGAAAAGATGGTTTACCATGGATGATAGAAGACTAATGTACTTTAAAGATCCCTTGGTGAGTAAAAGTGGTGACTTTTTTCTGGTTATATTCCATTTCAAATTGCTATTTTATTATATTATGCAATATAATTTATTATTTAATTTTATTATATTAGTATACATTAAGTATAGTACTACATGTAACATAATAAAATATAGTTTATATATTATATTATTTTAGTGTATGTTAAATGTTAACTACTAAAATCTAATTTGAATAATATTTTATAATTTTGAATATAATTTAATTATTTTTTTTTAAATAAAATTTAATATTCTTTTATTTATTTATACATTTTATTTGTATTTTTTATTATATTGTTATATTATGTATAATATAATGTAATATAATGCAATATTAGTTATTGTTTTATTTTATTACATTATGTACTGTATGTTATGTTATAGGTACTGCATTTAACATATATAATGCAATATAATAAATATAAAAATATATATTTGTTAATTTTTAAATGTTTATTTTAATTATATATTTATACATACATACATACAATATCATTTATATATTATATATATATATATATATTAATTTTTCACATTTGATTGTATTATATATTATTATGTTAGTATGTTAAATGAAGTACTAATTACTAATACATTTGCAAAAACAGAAAACTCAGTTTTTAACAATTTTCAAAATTCCAATGAATCTCCGTCAAACTGCAGTTGGGTTATTTTAAGTAAAAATAACTAAAAGAATACAGCTAACTACACAATATATGCACCAAGAGCTTGTAACACTCCAAAGAGAAAGGAAAAATTGAAATCGCATCATATGACCCCTTTAAATGAAATAAAATCAAACGCAATGTGTCTACTTATGTTATGCCCACAAATATGTTCTTATGGTTCAGTTGGTTGAAGTTGAACTGTTGGTTTAAGTGTAAGAACATTTGAAGAGTTTATTTGCAAAAACTCCGTTTTTAACAATTTTCAAAAATAATGTTTTTCATTGTGTATTCCAATTAATCTCAATCAAACTGCAGTATGATCAGGTTAAAAAATAACAAAAAAATACAGCTAACTAACACAATAAAACACAGTAAAACATGATAACATAATAAAAAAACATGATTTTTGAAAATTAAAATTTTGAGTTATTTGTTTTTGTAAATAAACTTCATATTTTATGTAATGGGATATAATACAATTAAAAACTTAATTTTTTAAATAAAAAAAATGAAATATATATATTATATATATTTCTGAAGTATTATATAGTATTATATTCACTCTTTTAGGATGCATATGCACGTGGCGAGGTGTTCATCGGCAGTAAAGAGAACAGCTATACCGTGGTATCCGGACTGCCGCCCTCGATCCAGGGATACCACTGGAAGTACGGGATCACCATTGAAACCCCGGACAGGAAGTTCCTGTTTGCTTGTGAAACCGAAGCAGAGCAGAAGGACTGGATCGCTGCCTTTCAGAGAGTCGTCAACCGCCCCATGATGCCGCAGGAGTACGCAGGTACACAAACACACTCGCGCCACAGAAAGAAAATCTCCAAATTGGAATCTGAGAAACTGACTGTATCTCTTTCTCTTTGCAGTTGAGGCTCATTTCAAGCACAAGCCTTGATGCTGGCTGTAAACCTGCCTGTGTGTGTGTGCGTGTGTGTGTGCTGCAGGCGGGACGGACTGCACGATGAACAGCTATTCTGTCCAATGAAGCGCTCCGGACCGAGCGAGTACAAGAAACGGCCCCTTCCTACCTTAGTGCTAACGGCTCGGATGCTGCACTGTGTCGCAGACATCAACAGAGCGCCGACACTGAGGCTTACTTATCATGAATGTGTAACCAAAGGGTGCCGTCAGCCGAGCTACTGTACACATATGGCATGCGAATGTTGTTCATCACTCTTAATCCTAACATTTAATCTGTAAATCACTAGGTGAGCAAGTACTAAACACCACAGTGCGTTCTGACTGATGTTATTTATTGGATTTTCCAAGCGAATGCTGCTGTGACATTTAGTGAATCCTCAAGATGCCAAGCTACACCACTCCGAGTGTCCTTTCTGACCGTCTAGGGCTTTCGCTCATCAGTATTGATCATTTAAATGTGTGAAAACCATGTTAGTGTGACCAGTATAACCAGAGGTTTCATATACTACAGTACATACTACTTCTGGTGTCTGTGCAGGTGCAGTATGTCAGATTTCTACAGACGGTTCTGTTCTTGATTTATCCTCCTCCACTAGGTGGAAGCATATCCCAGATTAAGATTCATGTGCTCAGCACTGTTTCTTTTTATGCAAAATAGGGTTGATATTAGCCATAGACTGATATATCGGCCGATATTTGGCCATTTGGAGATTATCTGCTGAAAACCAAGTTGACTGAATAAAACTAGTGATAGTTCCCCTTATCTTTAGTCAATAGGTACTCGACAACATTTTTAGGCCTAAAAAATATTTATGCATATAAAATTTGGATTGAATTTAACGTGATGCATATTTATCGTATATAAATGAAACAGGCCAAATAAACTAAATGTGTTTTAAATACACAATAACCAGGTTTATATATATTTAATTTATTAATAAATCCTGTTTGTTTCTGTTTTAAATAGCCATATTTTAAACATGTTCATAATTTTTAACTGCATACATGTGATTGATTTCACAAATGCATGCTGATTCTAAGCAATTAAATATTATAATTATTATTTAAATAAAATCAAACAGATTTTTACTTGCAGACCTGTTTCGTTTCTGTATGACTTACAAATACGCATCACATTAAGTTTGTTTTATGTTAAATCCAAATTTTATATGCATTTCAAATACATAAATATTCAATTTAGGCCTAAATATTTTTATTGCAAAATAAGCATCTATTTAATTTAAGCAATCTCATTTGCTGTCATTAAATTGCATTGTGTGTGTGTATATATATATACTGTATATATATCAGCGTTATATTGGTCATCAGCATAAATATTGGTATCAAAAAAAAAAAAAGAAAAAAAAGCACACTTTGGTTGACCACTACTTTATATACAGCATCCTTAATTTCAGCCAGACTACTTCTGTTGACTCTGAAGAATACCTTAGAATGTTCTACAGATTTGATATAATGGATATGAATGTTTAGATGGCAGGTTGTAATAATAATAATCTGATGCGTATCACAGCTCCTGTAATGTAACTCCGGCCCTCTTGTTCAGGTTATGATGATGCTATTCAGGTGTTTTTCTTTTAATTTGTTTCAAATAAGGGTTAGTGAATGTTTACCATCAAAAACGTATCATGGTATTACCATAGGTTTGTTTTTTGGGGACTTGTACCATGGTAAAGCATAATGTACATTCTGTGGCCAGTCATTATGTCAAAGTAAACAAAATAAGAGTGGTTTATTTTGTGATCATGACTGTCTGACTGTACATGATCCAGCTTATTATCCAGCTACTTAACACATAAATAAACATGTGGACATGAAATGTTGATTTGAGTTGAATTTATTTTTGTTCAGCAGGGTTATTACAGTAAACTAAATTTAAAATAATAATAAAAAAGCATGTTGTTAGTTGAAGCAAAAGTAACTGAAATTGAATATAAGACATTTTATTTTTTCTTTATATTAATATTGACTAATTATTATTATATACAATTGATAGTAATATCTTATTATTATATATAATTATTACTATTTTACTTGTTTTATTTCAGCTAGTTACAAACGTAAATAACAAATGTATATAAACAAAATGTAATAAAAAATATAGATATGTTAAAAAACTAACTAAAATAACTAATACAAATAAAATACACAAAAATACTAAAACTTTAACTAAAATTAAAATGAAAATTAAAATACAAAACAAAAATTTAATTCAAATATTAAAAAAAAAAACAAGTATCTCAGTGATACTGCTGTATATACTGAATGAATATATAATAAAGTTAAATGCATAGAAAATGTACACTTTAAAAGATAGTTTGTGGTTTTTACTCAGAACCTTGATATGTGTGTGTGTGTGTATGTGTGTGTGTGTGTGTTTGTAATTGTGACTGTATGAGTGTTTGTGTGTGTGTGCATTTGTGTGTGTGTGTGTGTGTGTGTGTACCTGGTATTCCCTACATTATGCGGATAAAATGTCCCCACAAGGATAGTAATACCAGTACTATTTTTTGAGTGCAGAAAGTTTTGTGTGAGGTGTAGGGTTGGGGTAAGGGCACAGAAAATACAGTTTGTACAGTAGAAAAACCATTATGTCTATGGAATGTCCCCATAGTGATAGGAACACCAGAGTGTGTG
>NW_015548217.1:1148517-1156195 GCF_001515605.1 Sinocyclocheilus anshuiensis | reverse complement strand
TGTGTGTGTGTGTGTGTGTGTGTGTGTGTGTGTGTGTGTGTGTGTTTGTGTGTGTTGAAGGGGTTTGTCAGACACCGTTGCCTGACCTGATGCATTCCACTGCCTTTCTTCCCCATCAGCCTGGCTCCACTGCCCTGTGGAATTGTGGGTAAGTCAATGTTGGTTCTGTCTGGCTGCTTGTTGTCATTGGCGTCCGGGCTGAGCGAGTGAAGTTGGGAGACACTAACTCACACAGACACAGCAGGAGGCTGTTTGCAGCCCAGCAGGAAATCATTAAATTAGGGTGGAGTCGCTCAAGCACTGGTCATCCTATTTACTTCATCAGCCTGATCCAGGAAGGTAAAGACTCTGAGAGCATCGCAGCAGCTGCCAATCACACACACCACTCACTACACAAAAAGCCTTGTTTTGAATATTTATTGACATCAAAGAACATGAATTTTGACCCTAACATGTTATTCTGACTTGTGCAACTTCTGTTGCTCGTTTAGAAGATGCATGTTTGCTGTCCAAGTTGTCAGACACATTATGTCTTGGATATATGCCTCCCGTATCACTAACATTTATAATAGATTGCAGCTTACAGCAGTTAGTTCCAGTCCTTGAATTTGATAGGCTGAAGCACTGGGACTTTTCATTCTGTTTATGATTCAGACAGACTGTCAGTCTGTTTCTTCCTGGTGGGGATTTATTTATTTTATTTTTTTAATTTGTGTGTGTGTGTGTGTGTGTGTGTTTCTAGTTGCGGCAGTAGGTGGCGACAAATTCCTTTATTAGTGAGTCACTGAATCCTTCATTCAGCCGATTTGTTCAAAGACACAGATTCATTCATTCAGCAAAACAGGTGACTGTATTTATAAGTGAGTCATTGAATCAATTACTCAACCGAATCATTCGACTAAATAAAATAGATCAATAAATAAAAAGAAAATTAAATTAATAAATAAAGATTAATTTCAGGTAAAAGCACACAATTCCTTAATTTCTCAAACATCATGCATTTAAACGTACAAATAAAAAATATATAGTATTAATTCATCTAATAAATCAATTATATACTTATTTATTAATTAAGTGAAAACTAAATTAAAGTAATCTTCAAAAAACTCATTAAATTTTGACCATTTCTTTTTAAACATATCTTCTTTACCTATTCAAACTCTTTTAATATTTTTAAAACAAATAATAAAATATTTTAAATGCCTATATATTTAAAAATTTATTATCATAATTTTTTGTATACATTTCCAGCAAAAATAATACTTGAGTACACCAGTAGGTGGCTACAAATGAAATCATTATGAGTAAGTCATTAAATGATTCATTCAACTGATTTGTTCAAAGTGAATGATTCATTTATTCAGTGAAACAGGTGACTGTATTTCTAAGTGAGTCATTGAATCAATTACTCAACCCAATTGTTCAAAAGCACTAATTCATTAAAGAACCTTCTGCTCGGAGATGTTCATTGGTGGATCACAAACAGACAAAGTAACTGCAAATATTGTGTATTAAATGTAAGTTCTTTAATATTTAGCTGTAAGTTTGTTGGCATATATGTATATTAAATGGTTAATTATGGTTTATTACAGAACAAGCCTCATGTGTTATACATTGAACTTTGATCTGCTGTAATCATAGTCAGTTTTTCATCTCTAACAGTCCTGGTGTGTGTTATGTTGTTTTTATGTGGGGGTCTTTTTAATGGCTCAGCGTGATTTTTTTTTTGTCATTGTTTATTGGCTCTTGCACTAGAGATCACAATCATCATGCTCTCCAAATGTCAACAGAAAAATTCTGAGAGCAAAACTTTCAGAAACCAGGGTCCAAAAAGCTGAATACAATAAGAACTCAACATAACACACCATAACTAGAAATCAAAATCATAAGAGACTACATCTTGTAGTGCTTACTGCGTACCGTCCAGTTTTAAGACCCAATAATGTCAGCGAGCAAAATGATGCATGCTGTACATATCAACACTAATTACATTCTCCACTTCAAAAATCATCAATGCAATAAAACGTAGTGAAAGGAAAATAAGTCCTAGTCCACCCAGACCCATCTGCTGTGGAATCACTGGCTCTTTTCCACACATGAAGAACTTATTCTCTTATCCTGCACTCAATTTATGCATTTTCTGCTGCTTTTGTTGCTGTTTATCCAAATAGCAGAGGGTAGTGTCTGTTCTTGCGTTCTTCTTTCATGTAACGGCAGTGGTAATGATTTTCTGCTTTGTATTTGTTTTGTTTTGTTCCCTCCCTTAATTAATGCCTCTTTTATAATGAAAACAAAGAGCCCTTTGAGACGCTGTCATTCAGAATCAGCCCTCTCTCTTTTCTGCTCTCCCTTGCTGATTCTTGGCTTTGTAAACCACAGATGATCCAGCATCTCTCCGATATTCAAATAAAGCTTAATTTTGGACTCAAATTGTGACGAAAGCATGAGTTATTCTGCCCGTTTGACAGTTAGACTCGGCCTTTATCAACAATGAAGACATCAGGCGGTACCGCACATTCATTCGTTCTACATTTTAATTGCATATTATCAAGACAAATCCACGATTGCGTTTAAATAGCGTATTGAATATTGACAGTCTATCGCATCTCACTCCAAAAAACAAACACTTTTATCCAGGCCATAATACAAACACAAAACATTCGATATTGAAAAGTGAATCCAAAATCTGTTAGGAATATCTAAAGGTCACAATTACCAGAAAAGTCTATGAAATAGCAAGATTTTAGAAAGATTTACTTCGGTACAAAACATAGTCCCATAATTCTCAGCATCAGACATCTCTGACCCAAAACTTGGCATCAGGGTCGTGTTAAAGTCGTGTAAACCGCCTGCTCCCAGCTCGCCCCGGGACTATGAGACGAACTTGACAAGCTGTTGAGAACAGGAGTCACGTATGATCTTCTGGAGGAATGGAAGTACGGATATTGATAAATGCCAGCGGGATACCCGGAAAATGTGGTGAAGTACGTCGAGTTCTGCAGGTCTGGACAGTCGGTCAGTTCAGATTGGGTCGGTGACCCGTGAGACTCTCCATAATGAGAAGGACTCAATTGTTCTGTTTTAATGAGCGGTCTTTGTTGGTTTGTGCCATTGTGCGAGGATGCAGACGGTGACCCGGACCCCTTGTTCCACGCCAAAGCGCTGCCGTGAGGATGATGGTGGTAGGATGCGCTGAAACAGCCGGTACTGGAGTGCGGCCCACCGTTGTTCTCCATGTGGCCGTTTAACGGCAGGTACTGGTCGAACTCACGCACGTCAAACGGGCCCATGCTGCCGATGACGTCGCTGCTGAGCTCCGAGATGTCCACATTGCTGAAGTCGATGTTGTGTCTTACGTTTTCCGACGCACGCCGGGACTCCAGTTTGGTGCTTTGATGCTGATCGGACTTCGGGGTGGTTGGAGGTGTAGGAGGACCGTGAGGTTGAGCTGGGTTGGAAACATCGAATGTGTTTTGTTGGGTTGAGGTGGAAAAAATAAAGGTTCTTTACGCTCTTCCCCAAAGAACCTTCCAGTGACCTTTTTCTTAGAAGAACATTTAAAAAATCTAAAGAACCTTTTTCCACTATAAACAACTTTTTGCGGAATGGAAGGGTTCCATGGATGGTAAAGGTTCTTCATGGAACCATTAATGCCAATAAAGAACCTTTATTTCTTCGACAGGTTCTTTATTGGCATTGATGTTTTTTTCCTAAACCTAAAAAAAGAAAAAAATGGATGTTTTAAGAACTGTTCATTTAAAGGTTCCTTGGGGAACCAGAAATGGTTCTTCTACACATTAAAAATAATGGTTCTTTTTTATTGGTATTGATGGTTCCATCAAGCACGTTTAACATCCATGGAACTTTTCCATTGCACAAAAGATTATTTATAGCAGAAGGTTATTAAAATGTTATTTACACTATGAAAAACTGGTTCTTCTAAAAAAAGTGTACTGGAAGATTCTCTGGAGAACCAACTCAATGGTTGCCATTAATGATTCCATCAAGAATGTTTAAAATCCATGTAGTCACTCTCCATTGGGCAAACAGTTTTTTATTATGGAAAAAGTTTATTAAAATAAAAGGGTTATTTTAAGAACTGTTAATCTAAAGATTCTTCGGAGAACCAAAAATGTTTCTTCTACGCTCTGATCAATTAATGTACCTTATTGGTGTTATAATAGTTCCATTAAGAACCTTTAACATACATGGAATCTTCCATAAAAGCTTTATTATAATGAAAAAAAGTATTTTAGATTGTTAAAGAACGGTTTTACTGGAAGGTTCTTTGGGGAACCAAATATGGTTCTTTTACACTACAAGTAAAAGTCCATAAAGGACATTTAACATCCATTGAACTTTTCCACTGGACAAAACGTTCTTTATTATGGAAAAAAAAGTGATTAAAATGTTCTTCACTCTTAAAAATAAAGGTGCTTCAAAAGGTTCTTCAACCGATGCCATAGAAGAACCATTTTTGGTTCCACAAAGAACCATTCAGTCAAAGGTTCTTTAAAAGAACCATCTCTTTCTTACCTTTTTGTAATCTGAAGAACCTTCTTTCGCCACAAAGAAGCTTTTGTGAAACAGAAAGGTTCTTCAGATGTTAAAGGTTCTTTATGGAACCATTTAGACAAAAAGGTTCTTCTGTGGCATCGTGAAGCACCTTTATTTGTTTCTTTTAAGAACTATTCACTTAAAGGTTCTTTGAAGAACCAAAAATGGATCTTCTACACTTATACACTAAATATAAAGGTTCTTTATTGGCATTGATGGGTCCATGAAGAACTTTTAGCATTCTTGGAATATTTCCATTACACATTTACACTAATAAAAAAAGGTTCTTTTACTGGAGGTTCTTTGAGGAACTCAGAATGGTTCTTCAATGGCATCGCTGGGAAAACCCCCTTTATGGAAGCTTTATTTTGAAGAGTGTGATAAAAAGTATGACACAACCCTAACTGTAAGACAATAGCTCTTTCATAACTCACCACCATGGACCTGTTGATGGTGCATCCCTCTCATACCCGCTTCCACTTTGTACACTTGATGCGAGGCGTGAGGGTTCTTCTCAGCTCCCGTGTCCAGTTCACTCTGACCCGGCTTCAGGCTCTTCCGTCTCCGCGGCTGGTATTTATAATCCGGATAGTCTTTCTTGTGCTGGAGCCGCAGTCTCTCTGCCTCTTCCACAAACGGTCGTTTCTCGCTCTCAGAGAGCAGCCTGGATGATTGGTGTGGCCGTCCGTTGCAAAGCAAAGAATGAAAAAGTGCACAAGTGAATTAAAAGTCGTGTGTGAATGATGAAAAATAAATCCAGATTTAGATGGTAGCTGGTTTGAAGCTGGTGCAGACCGTCTCGATCCAGCAACAAACCAGGGATGCATTTTTCAAAAGCAGCTATAGTTGGAAGTTCTATCGTTACCAATAGAGTTCACTAGAACTTACCACCATAGTTTGGGAAACACACACCAGATGGTTTACAAGCAGCTCCACATTGTATTTATTTCCTTAAACTATTTACATTTTACTAGTAGCTACTGAAATGTAATACTATCTCTGTTTACCAACAGTTATACTAGTACATATTCAGTTAGTAAACTAGTACTTTTGGTAACACTTTACAATAAGGGTTAATTTGTTAACATTAATTACATTAGTTAACATTAACTAACAATGAACAATACAACATTTATTACTCTCAGTCAACATTTACAAACACGTTTTAAGCATGCACTGTGAACTAACATTAACATGAACTATTAACTAACATGAACAAAGATTAATTAATGCTGTTAAAATATCGTTAGTTGTTAACAAATTAGGCTTTATCCTAATACTGAGAAGTATTCCATGTGTTACTTGCAACAAATTACACATTTTCTGAGTTCTACTGAATAGTATGTATATTCCACTTTGTTGCATGTTTTACTAGTACTTAACTAGTCTTGTACCTATGAGAAACTAGTATCGATACCACCATCGATTCCAACAGTTACACTTGTTTTATTGCTTGTCAAATAACTAATCTTAATTGTTGGTTTACAGTTGAATTCAAAATCTTACTATTAAGACATTTTGGTGTCTAATTCAAGTGCGTGTCTGTTTAATTAGCTCTGGGAAAGTGAAATAAATCCTAGTAAGTACTAATCTCTGATTTAGTTCATAGTGACGTTAAAAAGAAACTTAGGCTAAAAATCAGTACTAGTAACATACAAATAGCTACTAGCTAAAGAAGTGCTTGCCATTCACGAGCCAGCATTAATGCTGTTAATTAGTAGAGCTCCGTATTTCTTTGCGTAAACACGCCGTGCATTATGTACATGATGTCATGTAAAGTGTGATCCATCGATCTCCGTGATGTTGAACTGAAGTCCACGTACCTCCATAACTTGCCGAGGGTCTTGCTGAGCTCGGCGTTGTGGAGATGTGGATACTGATCCGCGAGCTTCCTCCGCGCCGCCTGCGCCCACACCATAAACGCGTTCATGGGTCTCTTCACATGAGGCTTGTCTTTTAAAGACCTGCGGCCTTGCATAGGCATTGGCACCAGCGACCAGTCATAGCCTTTGAGGACCTGTGACACCGCGTCTCGAATGCACGGGGGGAAGCGGGCATCTTCCTCGCTGTCCGCCGGGTTACCGGCGCCGGTTTGGGTCTGCGAGCCTTGTTCGTCGGACATTGATGGAGAAGACGGCGAATCTGAGTCCACATCGCCGATATAAGGAGTTTTATCCGGCTCTTTTGACATTTTAAAATCCTCGCTGATGAAACGTTAACAAAGATGAACAAAACGTGACAATAATCAGCCAGCGGTTACGTGCGCATTTTACGCGTAACGCGCGTTGGCTTGAAGCGTATATTCCAAATAAACCTATCGATTTATCGGTTTCTTGAATCTCAAGGCTCGGTCGATCAACACTGGTGAATGCACTGGCAACATTTCCCAACTTGTTGGTGGGAGTGAAGTTTTTCTGAGGCTTCTATACTCTCGCACTCCTCCCTCTCTCCTCTCATTGGAGGAGAGAGAGGCTTTTGCGCAACTTCTCCAATTGGTCTGTACAGGACATCAGCAACTTTTTCACTTAATTGAACATAACTGACTAACAAATTAGACCATAAACCCATAACTGCTCATGGGTTCCCTTAAAAATCCAACCTTAGCCCACTGTATTTTATGAAAACTCTCCAAGGCTAACTAAACATGACTTTAATTCTAATGTTTGGTGTGTGAAAGATATAAAACATAGTTTTCACTGCACAAATGATTCTGTTATTAAAAAGATTCAACTATTAAAAAATATATATATAAAGTATATAAGTGTATATACATAAAATGCATATATACATAAAATATTTATATAAGTGCAAATTTTGAAAACATATTTGGTCTTCACATTAATATATATATGTATATATATACATACACACACATACATACACACACACACACACACACACTACATTTATATATTATATATATATATATGTATATCATATTATTTTATGTAATCAAGAATCATTTGATTTGAACAATGTAGATTAAGTTTCCATAAAGTTGTCACATTTGTTTGAAATGTTGTAAATATACACAATTTATTAATCACAATATTTAGGCCTACAGTGTATTTGTAAAAAAATACAATATTCCCCCCCCCCCCCCCCCCAAACGTCTATCAGG
>NW_015548217.1:1138841-1148419 GCF_001515605.1 Sinocyclocheilus anshuiensis | reverse complement strand
ATATTCCGCCCCCCCCCCCTAAATGTGTTGAAAGGGTCTTTGGTGATGGTATATTTTATTTTGGTGCAGATTTTTAAAAAAGTTTTTTTTTAATTGCTTATAAATGTTTAAATGAACTATTTGAATCTATCTTTAAATGAATTACATTTCTAAACATCTCAGCATATAGATTTTAAATATAAATGTTAAATCTTTAGCTCTGTTTTCGCACGGTTTTTATTTCAATAGTTATTTACAATAATTATCGAGTCGTTTAACATGAGCAAGAATATTTCATCTCTACTACAGCAGATGCGCCAGTCTCAGAAAGAAGCGCATTGTCCTCTGATTGGTCCGATGCGCTGCGCGTGAGTTCCCACGCATGTGCAGAGCGTGCGGAAAATATGGCGTCCTCCAGTGAGAGCTCCGAGAACAGCGAAAGTTTCCTGAGAAAGAGACGTGGCGATGCGCTTGTTTCAGACAGTCTTTCACACGACAGCTGCAGCGAGACAGTGCAAGACGAAGACTCGACCAAATATGACAAGAAAGTGGGCGTATCGTTACAAACCGGGACCTACTGGCTCACACGCATCGTGCTGCTGCGAGCCATTGCTTTCATCTACTGTGAGTTTGACAGGTGGCAGCTCTACAGGATGCAGTTGCTAGGAGATCAGACACAATTAGTTTCATCAGTTACTTACAGTTACTAATCTGTGCAATAGAAACCTATAAGGTTACATTAGTGAAATGCAGCCTGTCTGTAATAACTCACCTGTGTGCTTAATCACTGCTGTCTTGTTTTCTTTCTAGTTGTGGCTTTCACTGTCGCCTACAACCAGAACAAACAGCTCATTGGAGAGAAAGGGCTCATGCCTTGCAAAGACTACTTGAGGAGCGTCAAGCGTTATGTGGGTGGCAAGATTGGCTTTGCGGCCCTGGCGTACACTCCTTCAGTCCTCTGGTTTATGGACTGGAATGACATGGATGCCAACCTGGATGGCATTGCTCTGGCGGGAATGGCTCTGTCAGGGTTTGTTTTAATCATGGGAAGTGCCAATATGATCATTATGGGAGTACTTTGGATCCTGTATCACTCTATTGTGAATGTCGGACAGCTTTGGTGAGCACACACACACACACACACACACACACACACACTCACACACGTCTGGTCAGCTATCCTTGTGGGGACTCTCCATAGGCGTAATGGTTTTTATACTGTACAGACCGTATATTCTATCGCCCTACACCACCCCTACCCCTAAACCTACCCCTCACAGGAAACTTTGTGCATTTTTAGATTTTCAAAAAACTTAATTCTGTATGATTTATAAGCTTTTGTACCTGTGGGGACCACAATTTAGGTCCCCACCGTGACACGAGTCCCCATGAGTCTGTGTGTAGTCAGGTTTAAGTCCCCACCAGTATATATAAACCTGTACACACACACACACACGCATTCATCTTTCTCATGTTAAAACAATACAGTCTTATTATTAAAATTAATAAAATTAGATTTAATTATGTCATTTTGTTGGAGAAAAATGGACTGTTTTTGCCACACCTACACCATTTCATTGACTTTTATGTAGAAGCCCATTTCCTCCACTTAAGAAAAAAAGTGATGCTTCGGTAAATTCTAATTATTACATGACATGAAAAGCCAAAATAATGTCATACTAAGTTTTAATAATGAGATAAACCGTCATGATTATGACATAATTACATAAAACGTCACAACGATGAGATAAGGAGTCATAATCATTATCAAGTCAAAATTAAAATAAAGCTGACATTATGACAAAACAATGACAAAAAGTGAAAACAATGAGATAAAAACTAATAATTATAACAAAAAAAGCAACTTAAAATTATGGCATACTAAGTAATTATGAGATTAAAAAAAATTGATATTGTGATTAAAAAGACATAACAATGACAAATTTGACTGTCATAACTTTTTATGTCACAATTTGACTTTTTATCTCAGTATGACTTAGTATGTCATAATGTTTGCTTTTTAGTGTGAGTTTTGCTTCTTTTGGTTTGTGCTTCATTTTTTTTTACTTTTTGTCATAATTATCTCATAATTATGACCTGGTATCTCATAATTTCAGCTTTTCAGGTGATAAATATGCATTTCACATCATAATTTTGGCTTTTTATCTCATAATTTTGACTTTTTATGTCATAATTATGCAATTTATGTAATATTTTTCTCATAATTATGATTTAGCATCTCAAACTTTCTTTTAACTTTTTGTTTAATAATTGAGTTAGTATCTCAAAATTTAGACTTTATCATAAATTGACAAGTTGCATAATTTGTCTTTTCATCTCATAAATATGACTTATCTCACAATTTTGACTTTTTATGTCATAATTTGATTGTCTCTATGACATGGTATGTCATAACATTTACTTTTTGACTTTGTATGCCTACCCCTTACAGGAAACTTTCTGCATTTTTAGATTTTCAAAAAACTTAATTCTGTATGATTTATAAGCTTTTGTACCTGTGGGGACCACAATTTAGGTCCCCACCGTGACACGAGTCCCCATGAGTCTGTGTGTAGTCAGGTTTAAGTCCCCACCAGGATATATAAACCTGTACACACACACACACACACACACACACGCATTCATCTTTCTCATGTTAAAACAATACAGTCTTATTATTGTAATAAAATTAGATTGAATTATGTCATTTTGTTGGAGAAAAATGGACTGTTTTTGCCACACCTACACCATTTCATTGACTTTTATGTAGAAGCCCATTTCCTCCACTTAAGAAAAAAAGTGATGCTTCGGTAAATTCTAATTATTACATGACATGAAAAGCCAAAATAATGTCATACTAAGTTTTAATAATGAGATAAACCGTCATGATTATGACATAATTACATAAAACGTCACAACGATGAGATAAGGAGTCATAATCATTATCAAGTCAAAATTAAAATAAAGCTGACATTATGACAAAACAATGACAAAAAGTGAAAACAATGAGATAAAAACTAATAATTATAACAAAAAAAGCAACTTAAAATTATGGCATACTAAGTAATTATGAGATTAAAAAAAAGTTGATATTGTGATTAAAAAGACATAACAATGACAAATTTGACTGTCATAACTTTTTATGTCACAATTTGACTTTTTATCTCAGTATGACTTAGTATGTCATAATGTTTGCTTTTTAGTGTGAGTTTTGCTTCTTTTGGTTTGTGCTTCATTTTTTTTTACTTTTTGTCATAATTATCTCATAATTATGACCTGGTATCTCATAATTTCAGCTTTTCAGGTGATAAATATGCATTTCACATCATAATTTTGGCTTTTTATCTCATAATTTTGACTTTTTATGTCATAATTATGCAATTTATGTAATATTTTTCTCATAATTATGATTTAGCATCTCAAACTTTCTTTTAACTTTTTGTTTAATAATTGAGTTAGTATCTCAAAATTTAGACTTTTTATCATAAATTGACAAGTTGCATAATTTGTCTTTTCATCTCATAAATATGACTTATCTCACAATTAACTTTTTGTTTAATAATTGAGTTAGTATCTCAAAATTTAGACTTTATCATAAATTGACAAGTTGCATAATTTGTCTTTTCATCTCATAAATATGACTTATCTCACAGTTTTGACTTTTTATGTCATAATTTGATTGTCTCTATGACATGGTATGTCATAACATTTACTTTTTGACTTTGTATGCCGTAATTATGACTTTTAATGTCATAATTATGCATATCATCACAATTTTGCCTTAGTATCTCATAATTTCAACACTTTGTCATAATTCAACTTTATTCCATTATGACTTAGTATGTCATAGCTTTTACTTGTTATCTATGACTTAGTGTCATAATTATGACTTTTTATCTCATAATTTCGATTTATGCCATAATTTGACTTTTTATCACTTTGACAGTGTCATAACTTTAACTGTTTGTATGACTTACTGTGTCATAATTATAGCTTCTTATCTCATAAGTATGACTCAGTATCTCATAATTTTGACTTTTTATCTCATAAATTGACAAGATGCATAATTTGTCTTTTCATCTCATAAATATGACTTCTCACAATTGTCTTTTTATGTCATAATTTGATTATCTCTTTTTGACTGAGTATGTCGTAATTATGACTTTTAATCTCATAATTATGACTCAGTATCTCATAATTTTGACTTTTAATGTCATAATTATGCATTTCATCATAATTTTGACATAATTCAACTTTATTCCATTATGACTTAGTATGTCATAACTTTACTTTTTATCTATGACTTAGTGTCATAATTATGACTTTTTATCTCATAAGTATGACTTAGTATCTCATAATTTCGATTTATGCCATAATTTGACTTTTTATCACTTTGACATAGTGTCATAACTTTAACTGTTTGTATGACTTACTGTGTCATAATTATAGCTTCTTATCTCATAAGTATGACTCAGTATCTCATAATTTTGACTTTTTATCTCATAATTACAATCTACCAAAGCATGATTTTTTTTCTTATGTTGCGAAAATGGGCTTCCCTACTTATAAATGATGAAAATGGATTTAATCTCATATATTTCTCTGTTTCCTTTTATCCAGGTACTCCTTTGGTGAGTAATCATCTCTCACATTGTTTATAAAATAAAGTTATGCACTTTTTGTTTTCTAGTAGCAACATTATCATAGATGTGAGTTTTAAATGAATCATTGCAACAGAAGAATAAAACAGGGCCTCTTCTCCCAGAATTCCCTTCAGTGTTTAGATTTTTGATTTGGGATCTCCACGAGTGTGACCGATAGAGGCTTTGAAGCCAAATCGGTTTGGTAAGATGTCGACTGCGCCAAGTCACAGTGGGGAGATGATTCATCTGAACTCTTACCCCAGCGTTTTACCCCATCCCACTAACCACATCTGTGATCGATCCATCCCACCAAAATCCAAATTCTCCAGATAAAGAAGAAAGCCACAAATGGGTTCAATTGGCCAATCAGCATTTAATTTAAGCCTATTGTTGAATGGAAGACAAGAACATGCTCTTTGATTTATATTTGAATATTTATTTTGTGTTTTACACCAGTTTTGTCATGTAAAGCCTTTCCTGGTTTTAGGGATCAATCCAAGTGCATGTAACAGTCATGTAATGGATTTCAGATGATTATAAATCTTTTTCCATTTTCAAAAGTATTCATACTAGGGGTGTAAAACGATGCATCGATCAAATGACCAAAAATATTATGCACTGACGCAATGTGTAAAAATCTTTTTTTTTCACCTCATTTTGTTGCCAATGTCTTACAGTTTGCACATTTCCGAGAGAACAGGAAGACTTTCTTGACTGTTATTTAGATTTATTATATAATATATATATATATATATATATATATATATTGTAATAAAATTGGCCAGATCTGTGCCTTGCCACAATTTTGTCTCTGAGCTCTTCAGGCAGTTCCTTTGACCTCATGATTCTCATTTGCTCTGACATGCACTGTGAGCTGTAAGGTCTTATATAGACAGGTGTGTGGCTTTCCTAATCAAGTCCAATCAGTATAATCAAACACAGCTGGACTCAAATGAAGGTGTAGAACCATCTCAAGGATGATCAGAAGAAATGGACAGCACCTGAGTTAAATATATGAGTGTCACAGCAAAGGGTCTGAATACTTAGGACCATGTGATATTTCAGTTTTTCTTTTTTAATAAATCTGCAAAAATGTCAACAATTCTGTGTTTTTCTGTCAATATGGGGTGCTGTGTGTACATTAATGAGGAAAAAAAATTAACTTAAATGATTTTAGCAAATGGCTGCAATATAACAAAGAGTGAAAAATTGAAGGGGGTCTGAATACTTTCCATACCCACTGTATATATATGGAAGCCTGTTTCCTCCATCGAATAAAAAAATACAAAATGTAATTGTGGACTTTTTTCTCACAGTGTTGAGATTATCTCACAATTTAGGCTTTTTTTTCTTGCAAGATACACATTTGCAATTCTAAAAAAAAATGTTAAAAAAAAGTCAGAAATGCATAGAAAGAAAGTCAGTGAATAGCGAGGGGAAAAAAGGCAAAATTGTGAGATATAAACTCATAATTGCAAGACAGATACTTTTTTTTTTTCTTTCTGTATATTTCAAAATTCATTTTTTTTTCTTGCAATTTGTAGTTTATGTCTCACATATCACACCTACAACATTTCATTGACTTTTATGTAGAAGCCCAGTTCCTCCACTTAAGAAAAATGTGATGCTTTGGTAAATTATAATTATGTGACATAAAAAGATATAGACTCATAATTGCAAGAAAAAATTGAGATAATTTTTTTTCTTTCTGTATATTTCAAAATTTAGATTTTTTCCCCTTGCAATTTGTAGTTTATATCTCACAAATCTGTCTTTTTTTCCCCTTCATAATTCTGAGCGGATAAGTCCGAACTGTGATAAGTTTTTTACATTAAACTTTTTATTATTTTTTCATCTCATGGCAGAAACAAGCTTCCGTATAGGATTTGCAGATTTCAGAGATTCAATTAAATGTTCATGTTATATTTCGGTTGCATTTGTGGATTAAAAAAAAAAAAAAAAAAAAAAAAAGTGACATGACATGTGGCCAAGTATGGTGACCCATACTCGGAATTAGTGCTCTGCATTTACCCATCCAAAGTGCACACACACAGCAGTGAACACACACACACACCGTGAACACACCTGGAGCAGTGGGCAGCCATTTATGCTGCGGCGCCCGGGGAGCAGTTGGGGGTTCGGTGCCTTGCTCAAGGGCACCTCAGTCGTGGTATTGAAGGTGGGAGAGAGCGCTGTACAATCACTCCTTCCACCTACAATCCCTGCCGGTACGAGACTCGAACCCGCAACCTTTGGGTTATGAGTCCGACTCTCTAACCATTAGGCCACGACTTATACAAAAGTAACAGTTTATGTAAAATAGGCACATGATAACATATAATCAATATATTGATCACAGACTCCTGAATCTGTTTAAATCTGATTGTGACGTGATTTGAGGTATTGGCAAATATCGAAGACAATCAATGTCAAATCATCTGATGTACACCTCTAAGACATTCAATATACAATTTAATTTTGTCATTTGTTTTAATGAACAGTACCTTGAGTGTGAGTGTTAAATTGGTAATCTGTTTTAATTTTATTTGGATAGGAGTGCCATGCAAAAACTTCTCCAGTTCAGTTAGCAGTAAACTAAATTAAGTGCAAAGAGTACATGGCGGCGTCTCAAATATGCAGAATCTTCTGTTCTTCTCCCAAGACTCAAATGCAATCAGCGGCGCTGCAGATGTAATGAATTATTCAGTCCCAAACCAAATAATTGTGTCTAGAAATCTGATTAGGGGGTGTAAAAATAGCAACGAGATGCTGGAGCGATTCTCTCGCCCGTCTCCTGTGTGTATGATACTTTGGAGAGATAAATGTGAGCACCTCCAACCTCTGTCACGCTCCAATCGCTCATTTCTGCCCACTTTCCAGTGTGTGCCGCACACAAACCACCTACAGGCTTTACACGAGTAAACACAGCGCTGCGTCGCTCGAAAGCCCATTTCTTTCCCAGAGAGACTTGAGGCTGAATTCACAGAGTTTGTGCCATAAATCCTGCATAGAAGCCGGTTGCAAGAGGTTATTGCTAAACATTTTGATTGCATCTCAGTGATTCAGTGCGCTTGAGGTCAGACGAAATCTGCTAGTATGTAAACGCTTGATTCTCTGTGTAAAGCGAAGCGATGCGGTGATTCTTGATTCTCTCTGTACATTAATACCAGTGTTCTGCGGCTCTCAGGAGTTTGCATGGATTGACTCCCTGAGGAGAAGTTTAGATGGCAGTCATTTAGAGATTCGAAGCACATTCTCTTTGCTTTAAAGCAGCCCAGTGGCAGAAAAAACACTCATGGGTGGTGTTGAATGCCAAGTGAAATGCAAAAGAGAGTATTTGATTATTCGATGCCCAGAGCACCTGTTTTAAAGGCCTGTTCACACCAAAAACAATTGGTTTTAATAATAATTTTAATTAGAAGAGAAGTCCACATCACAATCACTGTCGGAATGTTTTTGTTTGTTTTTTTCCAGCGATGAACGATTAAAACATTGACAGCAGATGTTAAAGTTTTAGTAATTTTTGTAATTTTGATTGGTTTTTGTTAATATTTTGAATGAGATTTTTTTTTTTCATTTTAATTTTAGTTAAAACTTCAGTAATTTTGTTGTGTTTTTGTAATTTTTACTAGTTTTTGTTAATATTTTGCATTAGATTTTATTTTTATATTTTCTGTTTTCATTTAAATTTTAACTAAAGTTTTAGTAATTTTGTTTAATTTTTACTAGTTTTTGTTAATATTTTAAATTAGATTTTATTTTTATATTTTCTGTTTTTATTTAAATTTTAGCTAAGGTTTTAGTAATTTTTTAAGTCGTGTTTTTGTTATTTTTAATTCGTTTTTGTTAATATTTTGAAATGTAAAAATATATATTTTGTTTTCATTTTAATTTTAGTTAAAGTTTTACTAATTTTGTTGTGTTTTTTGTAATTTTTACTAGTTTTTGTTAATATTTTAAATTAGATTTTATTTTTATATTTTCTGGTTTCATTTTAATTTTAGCTAAGGTTTTAGTAATTCTTTAAGTTGTGTTTTTGTTATTTTTAATTAGTTTTTGTTCATATTTTGAAAAAAAAAAAAAAAATGTTTTCATTTTAATTTTAGCTAAAGTTTTAGTAATTTTGTTGTGTTTTTTTGTAATTTTTACTAGTTTTTGTTAATATTTTAAATTAGATTTTATTTTTATATTTTCTGTTTTTATTTAAATTTTAGCTAAGGTTTTAGTAATTTTTTAAGTCGTGTTTTTGTTATTTTTAATTCGTTTTTGTTAATATTTTGAAATGTAAAAATATATATTTTGTTTTCATTTTAATTTTAGTTAAAGTTTTACTAATTTTGTTGTGTTTTTTGTAATTTTTACTAGTTTTTGTTAATATTTTAAATTAGATTTTATTTTTATATTTTCTGTTTTTATTTAAATTTTAGCTAAGGTTTTAGTAATTTTTTAAGTCGTGTTTTTGTTATTTTTAATTCGTTTTTGTTAATATTTTGAAATGTAAAAATATATATTTTGTTTTCATTTTAATTTTAGTTAAAGTTTTACTAATTTTGTTGTGTTTTTTGTAATTTTTACTAGTTTTTGTTAATATTTTAAATTAGATTTTATTTTTATATTTTCTGTTTTAACGTTTTAGTAATTTTGTTGTTTTTGTCATTTGTATTATTTTTTGTTTTAAATGTGTATAAAATGTTTAATGAAGTCTTAGTTTATTTAATTTCAGTGATTTTAATACTTAATGAAGACAAGAAATGTTGCCTTGGCAACTAGCTGAAATAAAATCCACATTATAATGATTTTTGGTGGTCTTAGTTATGTTAGTAACCCGGGCTGCCGGTGGTCTTGCAGAGATTCTGGTTCTGGGGACGGGGGCTCGTACGGAGCGTCTGGATCCAAACGTGCTGGACTTCCTGAAGAAGAAGGGCATCGCTGTGGAGGTTCAGGACACGGTAAAAA
>NW_015548217.1:1117331-1134326 GCF_001515605.1 Sinocyclocheilus anshuiensis | reverse complement strand
ATTAGATTTTATTTTTATATTTTCTGTTTTCATTTAAATTTTAACTAAAGTTTTAGTAATTTTGTTTAATTTTTACTAGTTTTTGTTAATATTTTGCATTAGATTTTATTTTTATATTTTCTGTTTTCATTTAAATTTTAACTAAAGTTTTAGTAATTTTGTTTAATTTTTACTAGTTTTTGTTAATATTTTAAATTAGATTTTATTTTTATATTTTCTGTTTTTATTTAAATTTTAGCTAAGGTTTTAGTAATTTTTTAAGTCGTGTTTTTGTTATTTTTAATTCGTTTTTGTTAATATTTTGAAATGTAAAAATATATATTTTGTTTTCATTTTAATTTTAGTTAAAGTTTTACTAATTTTGTTGTGTTTTTTGTAATTTTTACTAGTTTTTGTTAATATTTTAAATTAGATTTTATTTTTATATTTTCTGGTTTCATTTTAATTTTAGCTAAGGTTTTAGTAATTCTTTAAGTTGTGTTTTTGTTATTTTTAATTAGTTTTTGTTCATATTTTGAAAAAAAAAAAAAAAATGTTTTCATTTTAATTTTAGCTAAAGTTTTAGTAATTTTGTTGTGTTTTTTTGTAATTTTTACTAGTTTTTGTTAATATTTTAAATTAGATTTTATTTTTATATTTTCTGTTTTCATTTAAATTTTAGCTAAGGTTTTAGTAATTCTTGAAGTTGTGTTTTTGTTATTTTTAATTAGATTTTGTTAATATTTTGAAATTAAAAAAACATTTTGTTTTAATTTTAACTAGTCATTTTTACTAGTTTTTGTTAATATTTTAAATATTATTTTAAAATGTGAATATTTTAATCACATTTTTGTTGTGTGTATGTGTGTTTTAATGTGTCTAAGTTTTAGTTTTAGTTCTTTTACTTAAAATAAACAAACATGCAAAATGTTTATTTTTTACGTTTTATTTCAGTTAATGTTTATTTTTCTTCAAATAATGAAAATGTTTTTTGTTGTTCTACTTTTAGTTGTAGTCAACAATCATTGTGGCATGTTTTCTTTTTGTAAAGAAAAACTAATTACCAAAATATTTTCTAAAGATATAAAATGGATATTTTTTTGGGGACCCGCTCTCTGGTCCAGTAAAATGGCACAATCAAAAGCATCCAAATGCATCCCATTACTGATATACATCTGCTGACAATCAGGGATTGATGATAAAACATTCGGAACCCTCTCAAACTTGTGTCTGATGAAGAAATCTCATAACCGGAGACTGAAATCCTAGAATATTACAGATTTATTAGAATCAAACACGGGGAATTAAGATACGACGGCATGTGGAATCATTCAGATTTCATAAGCAGCTCTTTTGTACTGTTTTTTGATTCTTTGATTCTTTTGTTTTTCTGCAGTAACATTCATTTTCCACTCATAGAGTTTGTGTGTTTGTGTGAGTGCAGGTTGGGAAAGCCAGCTCCTGGAAAGCGGTTTCTTGGGGATCTTCCTGTGTCCTCTGTGGAGTTTGTCCCCGATGCCGCGCTGCTGCCCGCCGTCGCTCGTCTCCATCTGGACCTTCCGCTGGCTCATAGTTCGCATCATGCTGGGTGCGGTCAGTACACTTACATGCACATTCATGCCTTTCCCTGCCCGCGTCCAGTCATATATGTCACAGGACGAAGGAAAAGTACATGTGCGCTGCTAATGCGCACATTAAACGCCGTCAGACGACTTCTGTCTGGATTTTTTATGGCTTGTGTGACTGGCTCATAACTATTGTCTGCCAAAGTATGGAGGTTGCCATGTAGATGAAAATGTTTTTCCAATTAGCGCCATAAATGAGGAGGAATGGGGAAGGCGAGCTGCACGTTCGGTTAAAGTAGGCCAAGAATATAATTGCCTTTAAGTGCTTACAACTGTAAAAACCCTGCAGCCGTTTCCCCTCAGACACACGAGGAATAAAAACGAACAAGCTGCGTTTAATAGCAGGGTAATGATTATCACTCATTCGAGGTGTCTCCTCAGATTTCTCTGCATTGATGGGAATAAAGGAGTATGATTTAGTTCCTATGAGATGTGTCATAGGTCACATAAGTCATTAAAACTGATTGGGGTGGTCGATGTTGTTCGCCATTGTTTACAATATGGAGGAATAAAAACGAACAAGCTGCGTTTAATAGCAGGGTAATGATTATCACTCATTCGAGGTGTCTCCTCAGATTTCTCTGCATTGATGGGAATAAAGGAGTATGATTTAGTTCCTATGAGATGTGTCATAGGTCACATAAGTCATTAAAACTGATTGGGGTGGTCGATGTTGTTCGCCAATTAGCGAGACGTTTATTGATGGATGTGACGTGGATTTAAGCTAGTTTATTTACAATATGCAGGCTTTAACAGGAGGTTTTTATGGAAGCTTGTTTTTGCCTTGGGATTAAAAAAATAACTGGTAATTACGACTTTTTATCTCACAGTTCTGACTTTTGTCTTGCAATTTTATATCTCACAATTCAGAATTTTTTGTCAGATTTGCAACTTATACATTCAGTTCCGAGAAGAAAAGTCATAATTCTGAGATGTAAGGTTTATATTTTTTATTTCATGGCAGAATCGAAAGCTCGGAATTGTGAGAGAAAGCAATTCTGAGAATATTTTTTTCTTGCAATTGAGTTTTTAGGAGTTCTGAGTTTATATCTTACAATTCTGCCCCTTTTTTTGGCAATTCTGATTTTATTTCTTACAAGACTAAGTTTATTTCTCACAATTCTGTTTCTCCCAATTCTTAAATTTTGTTTTTCTTTAGAAATTTTGAGTTTATTTATTTTATTTTTTAGCAATTCTGAGTTTATTTCTTGAGTTTTTTTTCCTCAGGATTGTGAGTTTATATCCACAATTTTATGTTTATATCTTGTATTTCAGAATTGCAAGAAAAAAAAGATAAAAATTCACAATAAAAAAAATAAAAAATCCTGTGGTGGATACAGGATGTGGTGGTGATGTACTATTATAGTTTTTATTACTATTTTTAATGAGATTTTATTTTTATATTTTCTGTTTTTATTTTAATTTCAGTTAAATATTTAATAATTTTTGTAATTAAAATTTTTTTTTTAAACGTTTGTGTAGTTCTTATTCATTTCTATTAATTAGTTTATTTCATTTTAGTTTTTTTTGTACTTTGAGTTAAAGTGAAAATGAGAAATGTTGACTTGGCAACTAGCTAAAATAAGTAATTTTTTTTAGGTAATTTTTATTGCATATCAGGTAATACCAATGTTTTTCTAATGGTTTTAGTTACCTGTAATAACCCTGTCTTGTAGTCGCTGGATCCTCTTTCTTAACTTCCACACATCTGTGGAGGTCTGTTACACAAGCGCAGGCTTTAATTCGCCAAGTGCTTGCTTCTTGCCATTTTAACAGTGCAATTAAATCAAAACTGTTGTGGCAAAACATTCATTAGCACCAGCGCTTTGCAGTAATTTGCTGTGCTCGCCAAATGACCAGAGCGCTGTTTAGCATTTCACAAGATGTTCTCTTTCCCGAGAAGCAGTGAAGGAAAGGCCAGCGGTTTGTGAATGTAGTGGACTCAAGGTCTGAGCTGGAACCAGTGGCCAAGCTGTCGTTCTTTTTTTCCGCTTTTCAGCAAGGGAGGGTTTTCAAACCCTTCAGACTCCAGGCTCGGGTTTCCGACTGGATTCCCTGGGCTCCACACGTTTATTATCTGTTGGAGGGAATCTTTCACTTAGCGACTGAAGTTCACACATTATTCCATCAGGAGTCCGAGCGCTCGTGTTGGATATGTTCTCAAGCGTCCCGTCCATCTGCTCATATTCATTAGTCGTCCGCCTTGAAGATTTGTTTGGAGTTTGCAGCCGTTGCTTAAAAAGTCACTAAACAAATAAGATTGTTAATACAGACTAGATGGAGAAAAATAGTCCATATAGTCTCGAGGGAATAGATATCTGATGCCTGTCAGCTATCTCTCCGGAGTTGCCTTTAGATTTAATTAAATCTTCTTAAATCAATTTAATTAAATCAAATTAATTTAATAATTTAATTCAGTTTTTGGAATGCTGTATCAGGCTAAAGAAGTGAAATTGTAAGACACTGTGTGAATGATGCGGTGGGTGAACTTTAACATTAAGAAAATTTCTGGAGCTGCTTAAGTTTATCTCGCTCAACCTCAAATTGTCTTTTGGCGCTGCACGCATCCACAATTAGACAAATTATTTGTGTTTTTACGTGATCTTAAAGGGACAGTTCATCCAAAAATGAATATTGTCATTTACTCGTCCTCATATGTCATTGCAAAACCTGTTTAACTTTCTTTAACAACACAAAAGAAGTTGCGTACAGTTGTGTACAAACAGATTTGGGGACATTGTATGGACCTAAGAAAAGTGTTATTTTATTTGTTAGTTTTTATTAATAATTTGAATCAGTTTTTATTTTTATGTTTTCTTTTTTTAGTAATTTTGTAGTGTGTTTTTGTCATTTTTGGTAGTTTTCTTTTTTGTTTATATATATATATATCTTTTTTGGTAGTTTTTTTTTTTGTTTATATATATATATATATATATATATATATATATATATATAATGTACATCCATATATATGTATGTTTTATATAGTTTGTTTTCATTTTTATTTAAGTTTTACTTTTTTAGTAAATGAAGTTAAATGAAAATCAAAATGTTGGTTTTGCAAGCTGAAATGTATTTATATAATTTATTTTATTTCATTTTTTTGTTTTTTTTTGTTTCAGTTTTAGTTAACAATAAATTATGACAGCACTTAAGTTTTAATGTGTTTTTTTTATATAAAAAAAAAAAAGAAAATAGTCTGGGCCCATTTTTTATTTTTTAGAAAAAATCTATTTTTAAGAGTGCAATTATTTTCTGATGAATAAAATCTCACATTACAGAAGTAAAATAGGTTGTGAATGTGGTTTCACATTTTAAGATTTTTACTGTTTAGTCTTTGTAGATCTCACTATTAAAACTGACTTTATCCAAGCTTCTACATTTGTTAAAGTCCATTAAAGCAAGCATTCCCCACATTTATTCTTTAGTCACTTAATCAGATTGCGTTATTGTCTGGGCAGCTCAGTTAACATTTTGAATTTCTCTTAATTGTTAAATTAACCTCAAATTCTTAGTGCATAGATATTTTGTTGTGTTATTTATCTTTTTGTTTTTTTTAATTGAGTTTGTGAATGTAAGACATATGTTGTCGTACATATGTTGCAACTTATAGTTATTTATTGTGACTTATGATACTGCAGAATTCAAATACGCTTTGGGGTTTCAAATGTGTTGTTTATATCCATGCATTTTCCATGTTTTTCTGGTCGTGGAGGTCTTTGACATTTCCACCCTTAATAGTCTAAGTCTGTAATTGTCCAGATCTGGATGTGAATAAGTTTTAAATGCAGTTGGTTATTATTTTTCATGCACGGATTACATAAAACTGCGTTCAGTTTGTGTGCAGATTCAGAAAGAGACATTCTGCTTTGCTTTAGTCTACCTGAGTGCCTCCTGTTTTCATGCACATTTCTCCTGTTTCAGACGCTGTGTGTGTGTGGGTGCATGTGTGTGTGTGTGCGTGTATGGGTGCGTGTGTGTGTGTGTTTGACATTTCCTCTTTCGGATGGTTGGCAGGAGTTTTTGGCGTTCCTTACGGCTGTGTCAAGAATGGGCAGCAGGCACTCTCCTTGGCCTTTTTGTCTGCTGTCAGCTAAACTTTTATAGAAGTGAATTGCAGCGAACAGAAGTTAATGCGGTTTTAATTCAGCTGCAAGCAAGCGCCCATCTGATAGTGTGGAAGGAACGTCTGGTCAAACGCCTGTCACATGCACCTGTGTGCTTCTACAGTAATACAGCATACTTGTATGCTCTCGTGCATGACTGAAATTCAATTTAGATTATTTGGTCAAAATTGAAATGAGGAGAAATTGCCCTTGTGTTACCTGCTGTATGATCATTTCTGTACTGCTGTAGAGGTAGATGCTGTTGTTTTATATTAAGATTTGAAGAATTGACTGCTGTACACAACATATTCTTGAATAGATATGCAAGACCTTTGCTACAGAAACATTTTGTCTGTTAATTAGTGGAGATAAAGTATTTTATTTTTAATTTAATTTAATTTAATTTAATTTAATTTAATTGTTTTTTGCTTTAATATTTTTTTACTGGTGATGAATTTGGAGAAAAAATGTCTTTTTAATGTTGAGCTGAACCAATGATAAAACATTGAAATTCAAGAGATATTTAGAAATCAAATTTCTTATTCATCTTATGTTATTTTAAATTTAATTTTGCATAGTTACAGTATATTCATTTCAATATTTAGTTTTTAGGTAATTTTTGCACTCAAAAAATATTTAGGCCTAAATTTAAGAATGCTTTTAATGTATTTATATGATCTATTTATTTATGTATTTGAATAGAATATAACATTTTGAATGTCTATTTAATATAATTTTTACACTCAAAAATATTTAGGCCTAATTTGAAGATTTATGTATTTGAATTGAATAAAACATTTTTCATCCATTCGGATTACACAGTTTTAACATAAACTAAAACTTTATGTGATGCATTTTTGTCAGTCATGCATAAATGAAACAGGTCAAATTTCTGCACATAAACAAATCATGGCATAGTTTATTATTTGCTATAACTATTTGCCTCTGCTTGATTTTATATAAATAGTCATCATTTGAATTGCTAAGAATCAGGATAAATCGGTTCATTGTGAAATCAATAAAATGTATTCAATTAAAAAAATGTATGAGCATGGTTAAAATGTGGTTATTTAAGACTGAAACAAATGGGATTTGTTGACAAATATGCATCACATTTATCACAAGTTTATAAGTTTATTAAAAATCAAAATGGAATACAGTATGCAGCAGTTCAAATACATGCATATTAGTTTTGAAGCACTGAGCTAAAATGAATGCTGATGTTCAGTTTAAATGCCTGAAAATGTAGTTATTACTCCTTTTAACAGTAAATGTGTTTTATGTTTAGCTTCAGTAATACAGTCATGTGAATTATTTGAGTCAACCAGCAGAAACAGCAGTTTAAAAGCCAAAGTGACTCTTATAGATGGGAATAAATGCCTGATTCCCTTATGATTCGGATCTATTTAATCGAGTTTATTTGCAATTTAGACAAATAAGTAAATGGCATGCAAGATGTGAATAGCGGTCCTTAAAGCAGTGTGACGGCGGAGCTCCAGTTGGACGTCGGACGATCTTAATGCTGGCTTTATTTATTGGCCAGCTGATAGGTGGGTTGAGGGTGGGAGTCAGTCATTTTCACATTAGTGCAATCGCATTTCAGGGAGCGAATACTCATTCCAAGGTTCCTTATGACATTATCCTTAATGTCATAAATGCAAGAATGCACTCGATAAGCAGCGAAAGTTACTGATGCAGTGGATGTGAGCGCTTGTCTCTGGAGAATGATCTGACTGTGGATCCCATACTAAATGTTGTGTTTAACCTCAGTGTATTGTGATTTAACATGTAGCTGGCTTTCCTGGTTGATTTAGTGCAGAGAGATCCAGATCACCTCAGGTTCAGAAAAACAGCTGTCAGGAGTTCAAATGTTTCAATGCATCTGATGGGGAGAGGAAGCTCTTCTCTGTTTGCTTCTGCATATATGATGCAGCTCTTAAAGGGACAGTTCAGCTAAAGTCTGTTAAAGCTGCTGCACACAATCTAGTCCATGCTTTCTGTCTCTGATTAATAGTACAGAGTTGTTTTTTTTATCCAGTAAAAGCTCTTTTAGTGTAATTGTACAAACGTCCAGCTTCAGCTGGTGCTTCACGTGTCTTTTTCTCTGTCAAATCTTTACTGATTTTTATCAAGTAAAGGTCAGAATAACTGCAGTAATATCTCCAGATGCACACTTACTGGACTGAAGCAGCTCAGCTTTACTTGATTCTCCATCAATCATGTTTTAGAGTCTCAAATCTGATCCTCAGGATCTTTTGAGGAGCGTTTGTTTCCAGCAGCTTTACTTTCACTGTTCCTCAGCGGAGGAATGATCTTCACAAGCCTCCAGAACATCTCACATCTTCTGAGGAGCCTTTATTTCTTCAGCTCTCAATCACTGCATTATATGTTTGGAGCATTTCAATCTCATCTTACTAAGACATATTACTGGAGATATACAGTGAGATATTACAGTTAGATGTTTTTTAAAAACTGAAATGTTACAGTGTATAAATATAATTTGAGCAAAATGTCATTGATTGCTGTGTCTTTGAAATATTATTACTGATTGCATCGTCCTTATTTCCATCGTTCGCAGGGTTTGATCAAGATCAGAGGTGACCGCTGTTGGAGGGAGCTCACCTGCATGGACTACCATTACGAGGTGCGAGTCTGACCTTCCTTTCTTTCTGTTTTTTGAAGGTTTAGTTTATTCATATGGTGCTCAAAGCTTCTTCCATAACAGACATTTAGATGTAGCTCTTTCTAAACCCCCAGTGCATGAACTACATGTGATGTGTAATGATATCGAGTGCATTTCTCAGAACGAAGCCACATAAAGTTTGGCTCATGTAACTCTTCCAGCCTTGTGGTCTTATTTTGGCCACTGAGCAACAGAAAAAGACTATGTCAAAATGTACTGAAATGGTATCGCTGGTGCGCTTATTTGGTTTTAGAGCTTACTAAAGAAGGTAAACGGAGATCTTGTGTGTGTAGTCAAGGGATTTCCAATGATTGTGGCGTAAACAAAACCCTGGAAGGTCCAACGCTCGGTGAGTAAGAGTTTGCGGAAGAGAAAAGCACTATTAATAAGATGTCACATGACATCTGGGCTGAATGAAGCATGAGGAAAAGCTGATGGATTCTGCACCTGCAGCTCGGGAGAAGATTTGCTTTCCAGCAAGACGATGCTCTCAAACATGAACAGGAATGACATAAAAACAACAACGTCAGAGTCCAGACCTCAGTCCAGCTGAGGATTCACTCACGATCAGCACGTAACTGATCTGACTGAAGTAATGAAGAATGAGGGGGAAAAATGCAGTATTAGAACAATTTGAACTTTTAAACTATTAAAAAACTTACATAAAATGAAAACGGTAATACTTTTCAATAGAGTTCCATTGGTTAATAATAGCTGACTACATAAACTAACAATGAAAAATATTTCTAAAGCATTTATTAATCTTAGTTCATTTGAATTTCAACATTTACCAATGCATTATTAAAATAAAATTTTTTTTTTAATCGACTGAACATTTATTAACATGAACATTTATGATGTTTTTATTAACCGACGTTAACAAATATAAATACTGTAACAAATGCATTGCTGGTTGTTATTTCATGTTAGTTAATGCATTAACTGATGTTAACGAATTTGACCTTATATTAAAGTGTTACAATAAAATTAAAAATCTTTTTTTTTCAACATTTCTCATTTTCATTTAACTTGATGTACTAAAATAACTAAAAATTAAAAAAAAAAATTAATTAAAAAAAATAAAAAATGACAAAAATTACTTTAACTAAAATGTAAATGAAATGGAAAATATAAAGATAAGAATTAATTAAAAATATGAATAAAAACTAACAAAGTACTAAACCAAAAAAAAAAAATTACATTTTTTTAATTATAATTATTTTTCTGACCCCATTGGCAGAGATTTTTTTCTTGTTTTTAAGCAAAAACCCACTTAATTTTTATATGTTTTTCAGAAAAAAAAAACTTAATAACTAATTAATTACCTTCTTAAGTCATTTTGCTTCTCAAGTAAACCTTGATTTAAGAATTTTAGATATTTGTACTGTACAGTGATACTAAAATTTGATTGATATCAAAAACCAAAGGTTAAAGCAAAAAACACAACATCTTCTGAACTAGCATTGATATCATAAATAACATTACCTAGTTTTGTTGCTTGGGTAAATTGTGTTAAGGACGTTCAGTATAATTGGGATCTCAGCTGACCACTGGAGGACGTTGCATACGATTGCTTTGGGTGTCTCATTTTTGGATGAGATGTGGCTCATTCTGAATGAGTGTGGCTGTAGTGGTGGTCTTATAAAAGCAGTGAATTGTTCCGGACGGACAATAAGAACGTGTTTAAACAGTACAATAAAACCTTTATTTCAGTATAATTGGGGAAATCCTGTACAGCAAGCACTATATGCTCATATGTGAATTGGGTGTGTGTGACATTCCCGGTCAGCGGAGGTCCACCTCACATGGGCTCGAGGATAATTAAGGTCTTATTCCTGAGGGGTTTTTCCCTACTGTTGTATTTAATGCTCTGCTGAATTTTGCTTTTATCAATGGCTTGCTGTCCATAAGTGGATTAAACTAAGCACTTAATGGAGGAAGTTTTCCTGGTTTTACGCTGCAATCAGCAGACCGATTCTGCCGATGCCATCCTTTAAATGAATAATGAAATAATGACCCTCTTGTAAATCCAAACCTTTGACTTTTTGTCAAACAGAAGAGATGTCAGTGGTGCCCAATATTATTGTTGTTTCAGATTATAGACAAAAAATACTCATCAAAACATGTTTTTTTGTGTGTGTTTTGATTACATTAACAAGTGCAAAAACATTTCATATTATGAGTTTTTATAAAACGTTTTGTTTACATATGAAAATGCACTAGAAAACAAGACAAATATACTCATTGTGTGCTCCCTAGACAATTACATTTAGAGAACATATTGATGCAAATGAGGCACTATATAATTAAATATGCATGCATTTGCATCATTTTTCAGAACATAAATCTGAACATCGGAAAAAGCCAAATTTCAAAGTTCAGAATTCTTGTAGTGTTTATTTTATTGCACTTAATCTATTTGCGACTGTAGATTTCAATAGCAATCTATATCTTTAAAGGCCAAAATGAATTTATTTTTCCACTACAGCATCACTTAGGCTACATATACCAAATTTTGCAGTTTTATTCCTGTCTATATTCTTAAGATTTTTATAGAAAGGATTTTGGATTTCTCTTTTTTTTTTTTATCACTGGACAAATGAGAAAATAGCCAGAAAAAAAAAATATAAAAAAATTCACCATGTTTTTAGGACTGAAATGTTGTATAAAACCAGGCGAATGTTATATGAATGTAAAAACCTTCAGAATATAGATTGCTAAGTTTAGTGCATGCAAGTGCTGCTGAAGTGGAGAAACAAACTCATTTTGAGAAAATGGCAATAAAGTAAAGTGCAATAAAATAAACACTTAAAAGGGTATTCTGGATGTCTTCCACCTTCCACTAGTCTGAAACCACACTTTATGAAAGCCAAAATCACAAAATGAACGAATGCGTGAAAAAAATAATGCTTTTGCCTGTAAGTGTCTTACCTTGAAAGATCTTAATTCGCTCTTGCACAAATGTCCTAAATTAGATCAGAAAGTCTTCAGTTCATAAAGTTGTGGCATTTAATGTTGAAAAAAAAGAAAGAAAAACTTCCACAGTTTTCCAACACAAATATCTAAACATCCTTAAATCAGGGTTTACTTAAGATGCAAAATGACAGAAGATATTAAGTCTTGTTTTCTGATCAATTAAACAAAATGAAGCGAGTTTATGCTTGTGAAAGAAGAATATCTGTGTAAACATGTTTTCCCTTTGAATTCATTTTAGATTTCTGACCCCACTGGCAGATATTTGTTCTTATTTTAATCTTAAATTCATTTTGTTTTGAACAGTTTATACGAAACCAAGTCTTCTGGTGTCATTTAACTTACATTTATGCTGATTTAAGAATCTTTTGACAAAAAAAGACAAAAATACTCATTGTGTGCATTTTGCACTCCAAAAAATGCTGGGTTAAATACAACCCAGTGCTGGGTAAAATAGGGACAAACCCAGCAATTGGGTTGTTTTGAACCAGCGGTTGGGTTAATACCCAGAAGGTTGGGTTAAACATTTAATCAAACCGCTGGGTCAAAACAGCCCAATTGCTGGGTTTGTCCCTATTTTACCCAGCACTGGGTTGTATTTAACCCAGCATTTTTTAGAGTGTGGGGTGAACTGTCCCTCTAAGTCCCTTACTCAAGGCGGGATTTGAACCTGCAACCTTTTTTTGGTTACCAGCCCAGATCTGTAACCACTAGCTAAACCACCCACGTCACTATCTTTAGATGTGGCTTTAACTTGCACTTGAGCAGCCCTACAATAGACAGGATTAGGAAGAGCCACACGTTTTCTTCGTCTAGTTTTGAAGAATTCGCTTTTTGTTTTCCCCTGTGAAGCTTCGTTAGCGTCTTGAGTTTGATTACGCTGAGGACAAAGGCAGAGGTTTTGGAAGAGCATTTGGTGCTGTATTTGCTATCCCCTCACCATGGAAAAATGAAAACAGAACGTGTATCATTTCCAGATTGAAGTGGAGTCATTGCAACGGTTTGAAAATGACTTTCTCGCTTGGTCCCTTTTTCCCAAAACACACCGAAAAACACTGTAAGGCAGCAGAACACAGCCGTGAATCAGTGGGAGCCAAACCGTGTGCGTGCGTGTGTGTGTGTGTGTGTGTGTGTGTAATTTCTTCTTGTGTGTTTGTGTTTTGAAGGTCAGTAGAAACAATAAAACACCTATCAGTCTGAATCATGTGACATATATTATTCCATTACTGGACATCTATTATCAAGACTTGCCAATTCCCTGATTGACTGGAAAAATTATGATTTGAATGTCACTTTATCACTAGCACTCATGCACTTACTGATAATATCCATCCATCCATCCATCCATCTACCCACCCATCCATCCATCCATCCATCCATCTGTATATTTGTTTAAATTAAACAGTGGATTACTGAACAAATGGCCTTTTCTTTAAATAAATTAAATTACAATTAAGGAAAACAAGGGATAAAAATCTAGCTCAGCTTCTGCTCTAGCCCTTTTACATTACTATAAGATTACAATTAACAACAGAGCCCAAACTTAAATTCAATTACTATTTATTTTTAACTGTAATAATCAACACTCATATAAAATTTGCATGCAAACATGTAAATTGCACATAATGCAGTTTTTAAATTAACTTTTAAATTATACAAATTCTATTTGTTGTTGAAATGCAATCATTTACACAGTGGGTTTCATAACTTGTTTCATAAAAGATTTTATTTAAACATACATTAAATAATTAAGACATCATTAACATGTAAAGTAAAATATAATGAAGTATATAGTCTTAATATTTCTCAAAATGCTGTTCTCTAGACTTAATTTCTCTAGCAAAAAACGAGCTGTGGACACTGATGACTTGCCTGAGGTAAATGAAATGCTATGTGACATTTTGTTTACAAGCCGTTTTATTGGTGTCTTTCCGTGAGTGTTGAGATGTTCATTCATGTTTATTTCACGTTAAAACTAGTAATAAAGAGGAAGGGATGATTGTGCTCACTCGCACTCCGCACTGCCGTTAGAACTGAGGCATTTACACCGCGATCTGTTGCACCACATCAAAAAGAGTGTCATGACGGCATGTATTGTCTGAATTTCCTGAAAAAATGGAATGATTTGTTCGGTACACATGAACGGAAAGACCTGTAGCGAAAATGTTACCGTACCGTTACACCCCTTGTATGTATGTGTATGTGTGTGTGTGTGTGTGTGTGTGTGTGTGTGTATATGTTTATGTGTATGTGTGTATATGTATGTGTGTGTGTGTGTGTGTGTGTATATGTGTATGTGTGTGTGTGTGTATGTGTATGTGTGTGTATATGTGTATGTATTGGTATATATAAATTAGCCAAATAGTTACATTTATTTACATTATATACATTTATAGTTAGATGATAATTACATAAAGTACTTTTATATATGTATTTATATATTTAGACATTTTTATATGTATATGTTTATACATAGAAATATGTACAAAAAGTAACATAAATGTACTAACTTAAATGATTTTAGCAAATGGCTGCAATATAACAAAGAGTGAAAAATTTAAGGGGGTCTGAATACTTTCCGTACCCACTGTATAATAGGACACTTTTGTGTTACTCATATTGTTTTTGTGTGGCCCACAGCACTGGTTTGTGCTGGTGTTTCGGCTTAAAAAATAACGAGTCTTAAAATGCTAATGTATCAAACACGAACAGGAATTTAACGGTTGACTTGAGTTAACAGTGTATGGAACTAATTTGCACTCCTGTTTTAGGGCTACAACCGAACATTGTAATAAGCCTGAGGATTTATGTCCATATGAAACCAGGCTGCGCCCTAATTACAACACGACTGCTTTTTCAATCATAACTTTTCACATTAACTGTAGTTGTGGCGATCAGCCAGCATGTGTGTGAATGCATGCACAAGAGTCTCTAGATAATGAATCTGTTTTGGTGGCATCTTCACAGCAGCTTTCAGATGTATGGATTGTGCATTGCTCTTTTCCTTTTCTTAGGTCTCTCTTCTTTAACCTTGGTTGCTCAACCAGACCTCGTTCCTGGCCCATGTCCCATACCTCTTGTTTTTAATTTCTGAATGCTATGTTACAGCGACTGGGCAGAGCCCCCAATTTTTTTCCATCTCACTTCTGTTTTTCAGTTTGGCAAGCTCACAGGAAGTGATGACGAATTATATTGTATTAATCCCATAAGGGAGTCCCCAGTTCATTATTATTATTATTTTTTTTTTGCTACGCTGTGCTCAAGTTTTTTTTATTCTCATAGGAGCTTTAACAGGTATAAGACCTTGCATAGTTATGTTTTATTAGCTCAAATCCTTGTTTATGCACGATCCAGCAGATATCTTGGAAGTGGAATAGTAATGTAATATGTTTAATATAATATGTTTAAATGAATTGCCATTTAGAAGTCAGTGTTTTCAAAGCAAATCATAGTAGACCAGTCACAATGGCTGTGTTTCCAGGAAGTGCTTTGCCCTTTAGCACAGTGCTGTAGCTAGAATATGATCTCAGGGAGTCTCCACCGCTGCCTCACTCGCACTGCTGCTAAGTTTCATTCTTTTGTTTTATCAGCATTTATGCATTTGGCAGATGCTTTTATCCAAAGGGGCTTACATTGCATTGAAGCCATACATTAGATCAGTTCGTGTATTCCCTAGGAATCAAACCCATGACAATGGTGTGTGTGTCTGTGTGTTTTTCCCAGAAAACAAGACTTCTCATTATCTTTTTCTAATCAATATGGTTTTTATTATTTTTTATTTCAGTTTTAGTTAGTACTGTACATGTTGCTTTTATCCAAAGGGGCTTACATTGCATTGAAGCCATACATTAGATCAGTTCGTGTATTCCCTAGGAATCAAACCCATGACAATGGTGTGTGTGTGTGTGTGTTTTTCCCAGAAAACAAGACTTCTTTTTTCTTTTTTCTAATCAATATGGTTTTTATTATTTTTTATTTCAGTTTTAGTTAGTACTGTACATCAAGTTAAACAAAGTGAAAATAAAAAATGTTGCCTTGGCAACTAGCGTAAGTTTTTTTTTTTTAAACAATATTTTATATATATATTTTTAAATGTAACATGTATAATATTTTTTCATAATTTTTTAAAAAGAGAAAATTTCTGCCAATGGGGTCAGAAAAATAAACTTGTTTTCCCTTTTAATTAATTACATATTCTTACCCTACTAGCAGAACTTTTCTCTTTAAAAATAAACACACCTATTTATTTTTTTTGTTTGTTTATTTTCAAAAACTTTTTATTTTATGTAATTTTGCATCTTCAGTAAATATATCTTGGTTTAAGATTGTTTAGATATTTGTACTGGAAAACCAAACAAAAATACTTATACTTGTAATTTAATTTAATAATAATAATCATTTTTTATTTTTTTTTGCAGTGTACAGGAATGCAGCTTTAAACCAGTGTTATTTTAGTATCATTGGTATACTAGTAGTTTTTATTATTTTGTATTTGTTTTTATTGTATTTTACATTTTAATTTTAATTTTAAAGTTTTAGTAATTTGTTGTTTAGTAATTTTTTATGTCTATATCATTTTTACTGGTCTTTATGCTAAAGTCACATTTAGTTTTTTCTCCACACCATGCACGCGGATTGGTTGAACCAACCTGAAATATGCCCATTTTTGCAAAACTGAAGTACTAATAGCTGGTCGACTGTTACATAACTAGTCCTATATCCGTGTCCGAATCCCTTCGAGTGGTGGATGACTTCCTCCACAACCCCATGACTTCAGCAGTCAGAGGCCGCCGCAGGCGCCAGTGCACACACTACAGCCATTCACGCTGCCCAAACACGCCGCACGGCATGCTGGGAAGGGCTAGCGGCGGGTGAGAGAGCCACTGTCTTCATGTTTATTCACTGAAGGCAGCAGTCATGGCTTTAGTTTGGTTATTTAGGGTAGTTTTCCTCCGAGGCATGGCTTATGATGGAGGAAAAGGTGAGTGTGTAGTGGACGCGTCGCTCTGAAAGAAGTTACAGACGCCTCTGTTTGCTTTGTGGCAACATGATCACTCCAGCTCTTCACATTTATCTTAATTATCACGTTGCCAACGGCAAATAGAGAGAAATTCTGTGATATTAATGGTGTAAATGAAATAAACAGACTATTTTGGGCTTTCAGTAACATTTTTGCACTTTCGTGAAGACTTTCCAGAGCTGTTAGTCATAGATATGAGATATTTATTTAGCTTCTGCAGATTGGTATCGTTCAGGTTAATCTGGTCAAACACACCTGTCTTGACCTCTGCACACACACACACACAGGCGTGTGTCTGGTTATAGTTCTGCCACCTGGATGCGGTGAGTTGATGATTAGTGTCATATGTCTTCCGTCAGACGCGAGCTCCATTTACTTCACTACGCCTCATTTGCTGCCACAACTGAGCTCAAAACTGGCTCCAAACCCGTTAAAATCAGCCGAGGGTTTGAGTTGAAAGCTCATGGGCTTTTTAAGCAACACTTAAAAAGCTTTAAAGTCAAGCAAGGGTTTGAGCAAAAGAGCTCTGGGACTTTTTAAGCAGCATTCAGAAGTTACGATTTTACTGTGTCAAATGCTATAAATGTGCTGTGCAGTCTCGTCCAAATC
>NW_015548217.1:1117153-1117321 GCF_001515605.1 Sinocyclocheilus anshuiensis | reverse complement strand
GCTGGGCAGTCTCGTCCAAATCAGCCCCCCCCCCCTCTATAATAGTAGTAGTATGGCATAGATGGAAGAGAGTGGAACCATATCTATCTGTCTGTCTATAAATACTATAATTAGTATTATTGAACAAATTGTAATAATAATATGCTATATATATATATATATATATAG
>NW_015548217.1:1114705-1116975 GCF_001515605.1 Sinocyclocheilus anshuiensis | reverse complement strand
TGTGTGCTGTGATTGGTTAGCTGGGCCAGTGTGTGCTGTGATTGGTTAGCTGGGCCAGTGTGTGTTGTGATTGGTGATCGATCGCGTTAAAACGTTCACGGCACATGTTACACCATCTACGCCACTGAAGCTGTAGTCTGCTGATAGTCTTTTGTTGTGTTGACTAGCCCAATCACACATAGGTGGGTGGAGTTAGTGTAAATAGCTTCTGTCAACAAGGCGGCTATTGCACCTAGTGTATAGACACTCCGAAAATCAACACTGATCTGCTGGAGCATTCCAAATTTCAACATTTACAAAGGCACACTCCTGCTTTTTCTGTAGGCGAAGTCGTCAATGAGCTCATCATATGATAATTAAAACATGAATTAGCGTCAATAAACGTTATTAACGTCAACCACCAAAAAACTTTCACAGGATTTTGAATGTAACTACCTGAAAGGGATGCACGGGCTTCATCTTGGCCTTTTTTACTTTTACTTTTCTCTGCGCCGGACTGCTGATGTCTTTTTTCCGGATATAGATGTCCATTATGATCATTTGCAGTCAGCCACAAATGGTGAGGGCGGGCGCGGATGCGGGAATAGCGCGTCACGTGTGCTTAGCCTACTGCCTACTAGTTATATATATATATATATATATATATATATATATTATCAATTAAATGTACATATACACCTAATGCTTAATTAGTAGAATTGCTATTATCAAACAAATAGTTGTAATTGTGTAAGTATTTCTGTGATTATATATGATAATATAATATTATATGATGTTCCCTGTGAAGACAGATATTGTCTGCAGAGTATGTAGGGAGCAGTGAATACTCTGTAGTGAAACATCTATATACAGTGTATTAAACCCTGATGATCTGTGTTGTTTCTGTCAGACCCAGCCGGTGCCGAACCCCATGTCCTACTACATGCATCGCTCGCCGTGGTGGTTTCATCGCTTCGAGACTCTCAGCAATCACTTCATCGAGCTTGTGGTGCCCTTCTTCACCTTCATGGGCCGGCGGATGTGCATGCTGAACGGAGTCCTGCAGATCCTCTTCCAGGCGCGTCTCAGAGCTTACCGTTCCCATTTACAATCACAAGTGTGAAAGCTGCCATGTCATATTTTCCAGATCATTTCAGAGCAGCTTCAATCACAGCTTTGTTGCCATCTAGTGGCATCACTGGGTCATTTTCTTAAAGGGGTCCTATTATGCTCTTTTACAAAGTGTTGATTTTGTTTTGGGGGTGTACTAGAACAGGCTCTCATACTAGGTTGTTCGAAAAACACGTGTTCACTAGCCCAATCACACGTAGGTGGGCGGAGTTAGTGAAAATAGCTTCTGTCAACAAGGCGGCTATTGCACCTAGTGTATAGACACTCCGAAAATCAACACTGATCTGCTGGAGCATTCCAAATTTCAACATTTACAAAGGCACACTCCTGCTTTTTCTGTAGGCGAAGTCGTCAATGAGCTCATCATATGATAATTAAAACATGAATTAGCGTCAATAAACGTTATTAACGTCAACCACCAAAAAACTTTCACAGGATTTTGAATGTAACTACCTGAAAGGGATGCACGGGCTTCATCTTGGCCTTTTTTACTTGTACTTTTCTCTGCGCCGGACTGCTGATGTCTTTTTTCCGGATATAGATGTCCATTATGATCATTTGCAGTCAGCCACAAATGGTGAGGGCGGGCGCGGATGCGGGAATAGCGCGTCACGTGTGCTTAGCCTACTGCCTACTGCGTTCACCGTAAAATGCATTTTTTATAGCCTAATTATGTATATATATTCATGTGTATATTTGTATTTATGTATATGCATATGTTAATATTAATATAGAACGAAAGTTTTTTTGAGCAACTGGGATGGTGCCCCCCCTGGGAGTTGGTGCCCTACCAAGCGGCAACCTCCCGCTCTCTCTCGTGAAGCCATCACGGAAGTGACTTAAACTGTAATTGGCGACGGCCGGCTCCGCCCACTTTGAGCTTCAAAAACGCTCTTCAGAAAACTACGAGTGACGTCACGGACACTACGTCCATGTTTTTATACAGTCTATGTGCCCTACGCAAACTGCGTACTCTGCGTATAGGGAGCGGCGGTACTGTAGACACTGTTAATTAAAAGGCATATACTCCAGTAAATTTTTTCTGGGGGAGTACCCACCCACATTTATTTTGCTTCCGACGCCCATGCTCAAACAGCAACATTACAGACTAACTAAAGTTGAAAAAGTGAAAAAGCATAATAGGACCCCTTTAAAGGAAA
>NW_015548217.1:1110907-1113758 GCF_001515605.1 Sinocyclocheilus anshuiensis | reverse complement strand
CATGCTCAAACAGCAACATTACAGACTAACTAAAGTTGAAAAAGTGAAAAAGCATAATAGGACCCCTTTAAAGGAAAAGCGCAACCAAAAATGACATTTCATGTATCATTTCCTTGTGAGACTCTAGCATGTGTTGCTGTATCTTTTCTAACAGGTTGTTCTGATCATTAGTGGGAATCTGAGTTTTCTGAACTGGTTGACTATAGTTCCCAGTCTGGCTTGTTTCGATGACGCTGCTTTGGCGTTTCTGTTCCGCCGCTCTGGACGAGCCAGACAGACTTTGCTGCAGATTCAGACAGAGGAGGCTTCGGGACTCAAACCTCCGCCCTCGAAAGGTCTTTACATGCTTTACTTACACACAAAAATTACTGAATGATATGTTTGGCTTTGCAAAGTTTTAAATAATAATGAATCACAAGATATTGCTAACTAAAACAAAAAACATATAAAGCTGAAATAAAATATAAATATTAGATTGAAAAACTTTCAATTAGATATGTGGCCTTCACTGTAAAAATAATTTGTGAAATAAAACAATTATTAAAGTACATTTTACAAGAAAATACAAGAAAAGTCTTTCTTCTTCAGTGTGTTACTTGCTGATTTGTTGTAATTATTTGTGAAAATCAGAAATGTTTTCATTGTTGGCAAATAACTGAAATAAGTTTGAAGCACTAAAGTAACTGGAAATAAATGAAAACTAAAACAACAACAACAAAAGCAAGTAAAAATGAAAGTAAAATTTAAATTAAAACATAAGAATAAAAACTAACTTAAATTATTTATAAAACTATATTAATAATATTAAAATATTTATGTTCGATGTTCGCTTGTTGCTATTGTTTAATAAGCATGAAAATGCATTGCACATAAATGTTGAGTGAAATATATTTAATATGCTTAACTATTTTAAATTGATACTTTTCAGTATTACATGATTTTTATGCACACTATAGTTTGTGGTCAGAGAGATTTTTAATATTTTTGAAAGAGGACTCATCAAGGCTGCATTTATTTGACCACAAATGCAGCAAAATGTGAAATTTTATTAGTACAATTTAAACTAACTGTTTTCTATGTGAATATATCTTAAAATGTAATTTATTATTAGTTATGCGCAGATGTATTTTCAGCATCATTCCTCCAGTCTTCAGTGTCACATGATCCTTCAGAAGTCATTCTAATATGCTGTTCAAGAAACATTTCTGATTATTATCAGTGTTGAAAACATTGTGTTGTGCTGCCAGTTTATTTAGTGGAAACTGTGATACATTTAATTTTTCAGGATTCACAGATGAATAGAAAGTTCAAAAGAACAGCGTTTATTAGAAATAGAAATCTACTGTGGCTGTCACTTTTGATCAGTGTAATGCATCCTTGATGATTAAAAGTCTCCGCGTCTTACTGCAGTAGTAATAGTATGTTTCTAATCTGGGCTCAGATTCACTGACTGTTTTTCTCTGACTGTGTCTCTGGTCAGGTATGTTGATCAGGCGTGTGCTGAATGCGTCTCTGGGGATTCTGATAGCGTATCTGAGCGTCCCGGTCGTGATGAACCTGCTGAGCTCCAGACAGATGATGAACACCTCGTTTGATCCCCTGCGGATCGTCAACACGTACGGAGCCTTTGGCAGGTAGCGCATCCATCTGGGTCTGAACGTCGCTCTACATAAAGCCCATCAGTAGCCAGCAGATGGCAGAGTCTAACCAGCTCACGTGTGTCTCTGGCGCAGTGTCACTAAGGAGCGGACGGAGGTGGTGTTTCAGGGCACGCTGAGCGTCAATCACACCGGAGAGGAGGTTTTATGGGAGGAGTATGAGTTCCTGTGTAAACCTGGAGCTCTGGACCGAAGGCCGTGCCTCATCTCGCCGTATCACTACCGGCTGGACTGGCTCATGTGGTTCGCTGCGTTTCAGGTTAAACAGGGAGAGGAGACGCTCTGTATTTTCCAGAAAATGGTGCCAATTGCTTTGTTTGCTGAAAACGATACAGCTAATGTGAAACATTATTATCATTCTCATTATATATAATGAAACATTATAAACACTATTAACCTTGAGGCTTTTAGCCTTTCTGTTTTCTTGTGTTAAAGGAATAGTTCACCTGATTAGCTGAAAATGTGCTCATGCTTGGGCCATCCGAGGGCCATTTCGTCAAAACAGATTTGGAGAAATGTAGCATTGCATCAGTGTCTCAGCAATGGATGCTCTGCAGTGAATGGGTGCCGTCAGAACGAGAGTCCAAACAGCTGATAAAAACATCACAATAATCCACAAGTAATCCACTCCAGTCCATCAGTTAATGTCTTGAGAAGCCAAAAGCTGCATGTTTGAAAGAAACAAATCCATCATTAAGATGTTTTTAACTAAAATATGAGTCCATAATAACGCTTCCTCCAGTGGAAAAGTGATCTGAATCAGGAGAGAAATCTGCACAGATCAAGCAGCGTTTAAACAGCTCTAAACAAATATGTGGCTGGATTTTGCCGTGAGAGACAACAGGAGATGCACTTTTTCACTGGAGGAAACATTTTTGTGGATTATGGATTTTAGTTAAAAACATCTTAATTATGGATTTGTTTCAGCTTTTGTCTTCTCAAGACATTAACTGATAGACTGGAGTGCTGTGGATTACTTGTGGATTATTGTGATGTTTTTATCAGCTGTTTGGACTCTCATTCTGACGGCACCCATTCACTACAGAGCATCCATTGCTGAGACACTGATGCAATGCTACATTTCTCCAAATCTGATGAAGAAACAAACTCACTTATATATTGGATGGCCTGAGGGTGAGCACATTTTCAGCAAATGTTCATTTTTGGGTGAACTATTGCTTTAAAGCTGCGGT
>NW_015548217.1:1103247-1110167 GCF_001515605.1 Sinocyclocheilus anshuiensis | reverse complement strand
CATCACAATAATCCACAAGTAATCCACTCCAGTCCATCAGTTAATGTCTTGAGAAGCCAAAAGCTGCATGTTTGAAAGAAACAAATCCATCATTAAGATGTTTTTAACTAAAATATGAGTCCATAATAACGCTTCCTCCAGTGGAAAAGTGATCTGAATCAGGAGAGAAATCTGCACAGATCAAGCAGCGTTTAAACAGCTCTAAACAAATATGTGGCTGGATTTTGACGTGAGAGACAACAGGAGATGCGCTTTTTCACTGGAGGAAACATTTTTGTGGATTATGGATTTTAGTTAAAAACATCTTAATTATGGATTTGTTTCAGCTTTTGTCTTCTCAAGACATTAACTGATAGACTGGAGTGCTGTGGATTACTTGTGGATTATTGTGATGTTTTTATCAGCTGTTTGGACTCTCATTCTGACGGCACCCATTCACTACAGAGCATCCATTGCTGAGACACTGATGCAATGCTACATTTCTCCAAATCTGATGAAGAAACAAACTCACTTATATATTGGATGGCCTGAGGGTGAGCACATTTTCAGCAAATGTTCATTTTTGGGTGAACTATTGCTTTAAAGCTGCGGTAAGCAATTTTACTATGCATGAAATATCACTTTTGCCTGGCAGATAGCATGGAAATAAGTGTCCGGGATGTCAGACATGTCTCAGCACTAAGCTCTGTAAACAGGCAGAAAGTGGGCTTAGTTCAGTAGACGTTGGGTCAATTATCCATTTATCCAAAAATGCATTAAAAAATGCAATTCATACTACATGAATTTACTTGAAAACACCTCGTCTGTTATGAGGATATTTTAGTTTCTCCATTAAAATTCATTTTGATATTTTGACGTAGAGGCCACAAAGTAAACAATGTCAGGGTGATGCAACTGTGCTAATATCATAATACAGAAAAAAAGTTTTATAAGGATTTTAAGGAAGTTAGTACAGATTGTGCAGTGTCATGTGGTGCAACTCCCTAAAATAATTATAATGATATCTTTAAATAAGTACTTTTTTTAAACTTGCAAAATCTATTTAAAAACTTTTTAGAAAATAATGATTTAGATGTGTTCACATATATTTATTTATTTCAGTTCTAATGAATGCACACGGACACATGAGTTTGTCTTTTGTATTTGCTCTGTCTCTTTAAATCAGAAAGATATAAAATCCCTGCTGTCACTTTCTCTTAATGAATTCTTCACCAGGAGATGAATTTCAGCCCAGTACAAAAAGCCCAGTCAATAGAAAGTGTTGAGATTATTTATAATCCTTATGTAACGTGCACACACCGATAATAATTCAGCTGCACAGACAAATGAGATCATCAATCTTCTGAAGAGCTTTTGTGAGTCTCTCAGTGTCCCAGATGTGAAGTTTTACCCCTCAGGACATGAGAGTTGGATAACTGTGATCTCTGAACAGCTGCATTGCACTGAAAGCTTTGAGAGAGATGTGGAGTTGTGCTGTAGTGTGTTTGGGGGAATCTGATCTGTAATACAGGGCTCATGTCTCTGTCTCTGTCTCTTTCAGACGTATGAGCAGAGCGAGTGGGTTATTCACATAGCCGGCAGACTGCTGGCTAATGACTCGACAATTCTTTCCCTAATGGGACACAACCCGTTCCAGAACAGAGAGAAACCGAGGTAAAACTAAATACTAAACATCAGATACAAAACTCTGGGCATGTACTGTACATAGAACATTACAACTTAAAATAATATAAGCAGCAATATTAGAGGTCTTAAACTGGGTTGGATAAGTATTTAAAATTGTATTTATTATATTATTGTTATTTTTAATAATAAGTAATAATAATAATACATATAATATTAATAATAATGCCAAATAATACTGCTATTATTTAATATTTTCTGTTAATTTAATTTCTTTAAAAATATATTAAAGTATTCCCTAGCTATTTCGGTCAAATTTTAATTAACATTATATTAGTTGTTGTTGTTGTTATTATTATTGATAATAATAATAAGCAGAAGAAGAATGAAAAATAACATTTGTTTAATATTTTCTTTTAAGCTTTTTTTCTTTAAAAATGAATTAAATTAATCTCATTTCTAGCTTTTTGTTCAAATTTCAATTAACGGTATATTATTATTATTATTATTATTATTATTATTTGTTATAATAATAATAAGAAGAAGAAAAAGAAGATTAAGATTAATTGAAATTAAGATTTCCATTAACAATATAATAATAATTATAATAATTTATTATTATTATTACATTTGCTTTTAATTTTTATTCCCTAAAATTATTCTAATTTCTATCTGTTTTCACTTTGTAATTAACATTATATTAATATTATAATACATATAACATTAATAATAATGACAAATAATACTGCTAGTATTTAATATTTTCTGTTAATTTAGTTTTCTTTAAAACTATATTAAAGTATTCCCGTTTCTAGCTATTTCGGTCACATTTCAATTAACATTATATTATTTGTTGTTGTTATTATTATTGATCATAATAATAAGAATGAAAAATAACATTATTGTTTAAATTATTATTTTTTTCTTTAAAAAATGTATTATTCCCATTTCTAGCTTTTTGTTCAAATTTCAATTAACAGTAAATTATTATTATTATTTGTTGTTGTTATAATAATGATACTAATAATAAGATTAAGATTAATTGAAATTAAGATGTCAATTAACAATATAATAACAACAATAATAATAATAATAATTTATTTTTATTATTATTATTATTATATTTGCTTTTTTAATTCCCTAAAAAAATTCTAATTTCTAGCTATTTTCATTTTGTAATTAACAGTTTATAATTATTATTATTATTGGTCAAATGTTCAGTTAACAGTAACAGTGGCAAACTTGTCCATATAAACAGTGCTTAAAGAGTGCAAAACCTTTGATGTGTTTACAATGACCCTAAAATGATGTGAACACATAAAGAGATAGTTCACCCAAAACATGCAAAAACCACCTGCTTTGATATTTTGTTACACTGGGCATTTACAGTCATGCATCTTATAAGTGAAAATTAATTGTTCACATACTTTTTGGGGTCACTTTATATACACACGTCTATGTTGAAAAGAAGTCTTGAACTCTTTTCTCATCACAGTTGAGCTGCTCAGAATGCAGTGAGTGTGATTCTTTGAATGTGAAATGAGCTCAAACATGCGTTATGAGATCCAGTGTGAGCTGGTTTTGATGCGTCTGTGGTTTCAGGTGGATACGAGGAGAGCATTTCCGCTATAAATTCACGCGGTCGGGCAGCAGCAGTGCGGGTCAGGGGAAATGGTGGGTCCGGAAGCGCATCGGCCCTTTCTTCCCCCCTGTTAACCTGGACAGTCTGAGGAGCTACTTCCAGTCCAGGAGCTGGCCTCTGCCCGGCTCTTATTAAGCCTCGGCCACAGACAGCCACTTTGTCTTTTTTTGTATGTCACACACTGAAGTATATCCTATCTGAACTGTGCCAAAGACGATCGGTTACAAAAGAGATTTGTGAAGGCAACTCTTCTGTGTCTCTGAGGAGCAGAGCATGTGTTGAATCGAGGGCTGTTTCAAGCCTGCCAACAATAACAGACCATTTCTGCTATTAATATGATTTTGAGTACAATCAAGCGTTACAATCACAATGCAGTTGCTGTTGAATATGAAAAAAGGCTAATAGGCTACTTTTTAAAAAAATACATTTTTTTTTTTTTTTCAAATAACCTGCTGTGAGATAAAGATGAATAGTTCAGAGTTGATGAGTAATTGATTTTCAGAAATTATTTCAATCATTTTGTCAATTTCAGGTGGTTCATCTGATTAAAATGTTTAACGATAATGTTTTTTTCATTCCTTTTTCTTAAATGTTCTGTTTGAGTGTTCCAACCAATCCAACTCACCAAAATATTAAATTATTACCCTAAAAGTTAATTACATTATTTCCATTTTCAGCTATTTCAGTAAAATTTTCAATTAACAGTGTTATTTTATTTTTATTTTTATTATTATTAGTAGTAGTAGTAGTAATTATCATTAACAACAACAAATAATAGTACTATTATTTAATATTTTCTTTTAATTTTCATTCCTTAAACAAATAAGTGTATTATTCCTATTTCCTATTTCCATATATATATATAATTGTTATCATTATTAAATAATAATAATAATAACATAATTACATTTAATTTAATTTAATTTTCTTATAATTTTAATTCCCTAAAAACGAATTAAACTATTCCCATTTTCAGCTATTTTTGTCAAAATTGTTAAATTTCAATCAACAAAACAATAATAATAATAATAATGATGATGATGATAATAATTAATAATAATAATAATCATCATCATCATCTTTTAATATTTATTCCCTAAAAACGAATTTAATTAATCCCATTTGAAGCCAATTTGGTCAATTTTCTCTTATTATTGTTATAATAATAATAATAATAATAAAATCTTTTGAAAGACAAGCACCAGTACACACATGATATAAATACAAATGCTTTAACAAATCAATAATAAATACAGACAATGCATTGGGATGTGGGCATGTACAGTACTGATAGGTGTGTGATGCGGCGTTGCTTTGAGGTGGAAACTAGTGGATAAAACACATAAATAGAGCAGTGTAAAAATAGAAAACCTAAAATAGACAAATGTACACAGAGAGCATAGAAACATAAATTGAAGTCCGCTGACAGACGTCATCAGCTCCTGCAGCACACGACTCCGCTCTTCTCCCAAAGCCTGCTTCAAATAGGGCGGTCAATCAAATCTAAATCATAAATTAATCGCATATAATAATATAGTATAAAATAATATACTCATTAATTTATCAGTATTTGCTGAGAAAGGTCAGTATATTATACCTTATAATGGAATATACAGGTCAGGGGGCATGATTAAATATGAATTTTTATTGCATTAATAAATTATACTATATTCTACATTTTAAATATAATATAAAAATAAATGATACTAAATTAACACAAAATCTACAGTCCTAATTTCAGTGTATTATTCCTGTCTTGTAATTTTTCAGGTAGCTACACAGAACTATGCAAAATTGTCAAAGTTTTATTTATTTATTTATTTACTTATTTATTTAAGACTAGTCATACGTTTTAAGCTTTAGAGCTTTAAAGTACTAATTTGACAAGATATGAAATTGACAGAAGAATAACTGCTCTTTAAATAGAACAGAACGGAATAGAATTATGAACATCATCTTTCTGAAGCAGGTTGCATCCTTTCTGTATAAAATATGTAAGAACTATTGCAATTTAAATACATAATATAAAATAATATGATATAATTAATATAATAATCATCATCTTTCTGAAGCAGTTTGCATCCTTTCTGTATAAAATATGTAAGAACTATTGCAATTTATTCTATTATCTAATATCTATTTTTTAATTTCAAAGGACTAATTTCGTATTATGATTAAGACAACTGAGAGCTTTTTTTAGTCATGTGCTCATCTCTGAGTCACTAGTAGCTATATGTGACTGAAGCTTACGTAAGGCGCTGTGAAGAAAAACCGGCATTATATTGTCCACACTTCACCGCGAGTCATATCTGCACTTCACCACGAGTCACATAGTCAGACTTTGACTGTCGTCTGGTTCAGTTTATAGCTTATTCCTGCCAAGATGTTTATGCTTGCTTGTCTGTATGATATGCAACTTAAACATCTTGTTATTTTTCTGTTGCCTTCACATTATGATGGTGCTTTACTATTGAAATGACCTTGAGCTCAATCTGAAGAATGAGATTTTTAATTTATGTTAATTTTCCAGGTGTTCTGCCCTCTTATCAAACGCCCTGCTTGATTTGGCAGACAGATAACGCCTTCCAATAACAACAGAAGCAAGGAATCTTTTCTCCAGCTTTACTATCGATCTTGGAATAACGTAAAACTGTAAACATACAAGAAAATACAGAAATATAAGCATGTAAATCAGTCACGTGATCACATAAGACATAAGCTTTTTATACAGAGAATGGCTAGCATCGCATCATCAGAAATAGATTGCACAATTTGCATGATAAAGGCAACAAGGTTAACTTGCGGCATATAAAGTATAAAGAATTAACTAAGCATACAGTGCATAGAATCACAATATAGAAATGTTTTCATACCGAATGTGCCTTCGGATCAACTTAAATCGGGGAATGATAGCAGCCATAACAGCATGGAATTCTCTGCTGCCGCTGGAGATCTGACTCATAATTATGACGTCGTCATATAACGACTCTACAACCTTACATGCAGTACCCAACTTTGAACAGAAGAGGGTGCCTAACTATAACCTTTGAATTAGACTAAATATCAAATGTTCTTGTAGAACAGCACAATGAGCACTGCATGTTTCAAAATCAAAACACATCGCGGGTGTTTTATATGAATGTATCTATTTGAAGGGAACCGACTGTCTTCAGAAAAGTTTCGATGACATTTTCAGTTTTATCTGATAAAGTAGCGTTCATGAGCGGAGCTGCTTTGTTTACAGCCGTTACCGGGGAAACCGCTAGTTTTATCACTCTAAAAGCGCCTCCTGCTGGCGGAGAATGAGTTTATTTTAAATAAGCCCGTCTCCAGCAACATTTCCAGTTTTTGTTGTTGTTCAATTTTTTTGTTTGCTGCAGCGACTCGGAGCACTTTTCATACCCTTTTTTCTGGCTGAAGCACATTTGTTTCAATCTATAAGAATAATCAGCCTACACTACCGGTCAAAAGTTTTTGAACAGTAAGATTTTTAATGTTGTTGTATTTTTATTTTTTTTTATAATTCTCTTCTGCTCACCAAGGCTGCATTTATTTGATCCAAAGTACAGCAAAAACAGTAAAATGTTGAAATATTTTTACTATTTAAAATTGCTTTCTATTTGAATAGATTTTAAAATGTAATTTATTCCTGTGA
>NW_015548217.1:1091854-1100977 GCF_001515605.1 Sinocyclocheilus anshuiensis | reverse complement strand
TTGCATCCTTTCTGTATAAAATATGTAAGAACTATTGCAATTTATTCTATTATCTAATATCTATTTTTTAATTTCAAAGGACTAATTTCGTATTATGATTAAGACAACTGAGAGCTTTTTTTAGTCATGTGCTCATCTCTGAGTCACTAGTAGCTATATGTGACTGAAGCTTACGTAAGGCGCTGTGAAGAAAAACCGGCATTATATTGTCCACACTTCACCGCGAGTCATATCTGCACTTCACCACGAGTCACATAGTCAGACTTTGACTGTCGTCTGGTTCAGTTTATAGCTTATTCCTGCTTTATGCTTTATGCTTGCTTGTCTGTATGATATGCAACTTAAACATCTTGTTATTTTTCTGTTGCCTTCGATGGTGCTTGTTGCTCACTGAAGATATTCGTTTTACTGTTTTGCCCTCTTATCAAACGCCCTGCTTGATTTGGCAGACAGATAACGCCTTCCAATAACAACAGAAGCAAGGAATCTTTTCTCCAGCTTTACTATTGATCTTGGAATAACGTAAAACTGTAAACATACAAGAAAATACAGAAATATAAGCATGTAAATCAGTCACGTGATCACATAAGACATAAGCTTTTTATACAGAGAATGGCTAGCATCGCATCATCAGAAATAGATTGCACAATTTGCATGATAAAGGCAACAAGGTTAACTTGCGGCATATAAAGTATAAAGAATTAACTAAGCATACAGTGCATAGAATCACAATATAGAAATGTTTTCATACCAGTTGCTCACTGCAGATATTCGTTTTACTGTTTTGCCCTCTTATCAAACGCCCTGCTTGATTTGGCAGACAGATAACGCCTTCCAATAACAACAGAAGCAAGGAATCTTTTCTCCAGCTTTACTATCAATCTTGGAATAACGTAAAACTGTAAACATACAAGAAATATAAGCATGTAAATCAGTCACGTGATCACATAAGCTTTTTATACAGAGAATGGCTAGCATCGCATCATCAGAAATAGATTGCACAATTTGCATGATAAAGGCAATAAGGTTAACTTACGGCATATAAAGTATAAAGAATTAACTAAACATACAGTGCATAGAATCACAATATAGAAATGTTTTCATACCGAATGTGCCTTCGGATCAACTTAAATCGGGGAATGATAGCAGCCATAACGGCATGGAATTCTCTGCTGCCGCTGGAGATCTGACTCATAATTATGACGTCGTCATATAACAACTCTACAACCTTACATGCAGTACCCAACTTTGAACAGAGGAGGGCGCCTAACTATGACCTTTAAATTAGGCTAAATATCAAATGTTCTTGTAGAACAGCACACCAGGCAAAACATTAATGTAAGGGCTGTAAAATGTTGTAGCCGTCTGATCAAATTTACATTTGCAATAATGCATTTGACAGATGCTTTTATCCAAAAGTATGGAATAAATATATAAAATAAAGTTAATTGTGACATTTTATCTCACAATTTGGACTTTTCTTCTCACAGTTATGACTTTATCACAAAAAAAAAACTTTTCTCTCGCAATTGTGAGAAATGCATGAATCATGAGAGAAACTGTGCAATTACCTTTAAAAAAATATTTAAATTTTTTTTTTTTTTAATTATGTGACTGAAAATTCAGAATTGCAAAATATAAACCAAGAAAAATGTTGTGAGACATTTTGTGAGAAGTAAACTCAAAATGTAAATTTTTTTTTGAGCTATCAGATAAAAAGTCAGAATTCGGCCTACACACACACAAAAAATTTTAAATCAAACTTTTATTTCACAATTCTGTCTTTGTGCTCACAGTTGTGCATTTGAGTTATTTTCTCAGAGTAACGAGAAAGAGAGAAAAACACAATTGTGAGAAGCAAACTCAAAATTGTAAGAATAAATTCACAACTCCCTTTTTATGTATTTTTTATTTTTTTTACTCAGTAGCAGATTGGCCTTCCATACCAAAATGACTGCATTCAATGTTTTAATTTTTCGTTGAACTTCGAGTTCATTAATTGTCAAGTCATCTTAACCAAAACTAATCCTGATGTGCGTTCAAAATAAGACTGCGCCTTTAAAAGGGCTTTGTATTCCAACAAGTGGAGGGTGAGGATGCGCTCGGGTGTGCGCGTGGCCATCACTTTCACTGATTGCTGACAACGCGCCCTGCGCGCGTGCACTACTATGATGCTCAAAGGAGTGAGGTGAATTTTCTCTTCGCACTGACGGAGCAGCTTCACAGGCAGGGTCCAGAGACGCTTTTTCTTCTCTGAAAAAGCAACAACAAATTGTCGGAGCAGTTGCGTAAAACGGAGCGGCATCGCGAGGAACAGAAGCAGGTGCGCTGCTCGCACTCTTTATTTGACGGAACCCTGAAGTCATGCGCGCGCTACTTGATGAAAAGTTAATTCACGCGTACTAAGACACAGACAGCGGGAGAAGTGAAGTGCACAGAGCGCGCGTTTCGCTGCTCATTAATTACTCGTCGTACGTTCGCACTGGGAATAAACAATCATAATGTCGAGGAAAAAAGCGGTCAAAGGGAAGGGGAGTTCAAATACACCGAGCTCATCTCCGAGCAGCGATAAAGAGAAGGGTAAGAAAGTCCCGACCCAGTCCAACGGAGTGGTGCATCCCAGCAGACCCTCTCTCAGCAACAGCGGAGAATTCTACGACATCGCCTTCAAGGTACATGACAAGCCGCTTTGAACAACGCGAACCCAGTGCAATATGGCAAGCCGCTTATACATTTATTCCCTTTTTTTGGTTACTAGTGTGTTTTTGTGTGTGTGTATAATTTCAGTGACCATTTGAAAGATTCTAATTATTCCAAGTCCAACTAGTATCTAATCTATTAGTCATTGATTACATACTAGTACTTATTTATTCCCTTTATACTAGTCACTATCTAAATAGAATCAAGTAACTGTTCCATTGTAATCGATAATGGTTTTATGTAATAATGTTTTTTAAAACATTTACTAGTAGTGACTAGAGCAGTGACTAGTAGTTTTTATACTTACTAGTATGTAATTTCAGTGACTAATATTATATTTGAATTTCACTATCCATTGCGAAGATGCGAACTATTCGAATCCTAATTCCTTTCTATTCAATTTGTCACCGGTTTGTCATTAATTACATAGGCCTACTAGTAGCCTACTTATTCTCTTTATCTCTCTTTTATTCTCTTTAGTCACGATCTAAATATTAGCAGGCAACTATTCCATTGTAACTGATAATTTTCAGTTTACGGTAAAATACCGGCAGCTGTGGTTGCCAGAACTTCACCGTAAAAAATATGATAGCAACATTTTAGGTTTTACAGACTTAAATTCACAATAAAAAAAAAAAAAAAACAGATTTTAATAAACCAGCATATTGAAGTACTAATATCTGTTTTGAACCATCTGATAACCGGGGAAGGTCAGTCTTAAGTACCTCAGAGTAAAAGCCAAACACTTCAGACAAAAAATGTATGTATTTTAGGGCAAATCCAGAATAAATGAGAGAAGGTGCACAGTGTCATTCACACAAACACTAAACACCATCATGGTAACACACATGATACTGAAATAATTCAATAAACATTAATTTAACAACATTAGATGTAAGATAAAACCCTAATGTACACAACCAATAAGAAGAAAATAAGAAGAAACATAGTTATTTCAATGAAAAAACATAAAATATGAAATGTCATGCAGGGAATTCTGGGAGTGTCAATTTTAGTTTTTTTCACTGTAAATTATAAATGACTTTTTTTTTTCACTTCCAAAAAATGTAATTTTAACAGCATTTTACTGTAAAATTACATTAAATGTTACAGTTATTCACCGCATATAGTATAGAAACTTACTAATAACCAATTAACAGGTTTTTACTGTAGCATTTTTACAGTCTTTTACTGTTAAAATCACAATAATTTTTACTAAACATTAAAAAGATGCTAATTATTCAAATTCTAACTAGCATCTATTTAGTTTCTCTCTAGTTCTCATTCATCACATACTAGTACGTATTCCCTTTTCCGCTTTAACTGGCCTCGTCGTCCTGCCTGCCTCCACACACCCGTTTCCGTGACAGTAATAGGCCTAGTATTTTTTATGTTTACTAGTAAGTAATTTTAGTGACTACTTGTATATTTGAATTTCACTAACCATTCAGTCTGACATTCCCATTCTAACTAGTATTTATTCAATTTGACACTATTTTTAATCCATTACATACTTGTACTTAATACTTGTAACTATTCCATTGTTACTGGTAACTAATTTGTTGTAACTAATATTCTTTGCCAATCTGAGGTTGATCAGCTATTTGTTTCAGACTACTAAGTATTTCATTTGTTGAATAGGCACAAGTTACTTTTGGATTACTTAATAAAAAAACAAGCATAATAACATTAAAATTAGACAATAATAAGTTTTAATACATAGGCCTACTGTTATGTTTTAAAGGGGAAAAAATTTTTAAAATGGCTTGCCATACATGTGAATATGTGTGTGTAAATATTTGCCAGCTAAACATGGCAATTGCCTTATATAATTTATATTTCATAGCTCTAATGGTTGTGTGCAGCTTCACTAGTTTGTGGCTTTTATTTATGCTACAGCAGTATTTAAAAACAATGCAATACTATCCAGCCATCCCATATGGGCGAGAATTACTCGCTCTGTTTGACTGAAGTTAAGCACGGCCTCTAATTGAACAGCTGTGTCAATACAGATAAGCCAGAGCACAGCAACTGGGTTATTCAGCCTGATGCAAGTACGCTCACTTACTAGCATCCAACACTGACGTATTCTTCTTCTGAGCTTTGCATGTTTGATGTCGAAGACAGTTTGATCTGGTGAATAATGCATTTATATAATCCTTCCTTTATGAATCATATGCATTGCTTTTTCATCAGATAGCATCAAATGCAGTCAGGAATGGTCAGCAGTCATTCACCAGTGGACAGTGCAAAGGAACAGGAATAGCTGAGCACTGCCCCGCTTTCCCAAACTAATCCTGCAGCTCCATACATTTAAACCAGTGTTTCCTAACCTGTTTTATACCCCACAAGTCCATCAGTGAGACTCAAGTACCCCAAACCAGAAATGTGCTCCTTTTTGCTCATATTCTGCTGCATTTCATTTAATTCATTACATTAGAAGGACATCTCTTCAACCACCACCAGCGGTTGTAAATGTTCCTAAAATAATTCTCATTTAAACCAAAAACAAGCACTGATGTCAGTGAAAAATGATCAAGTAGCTGCTTCCTTTAATGAGACACTTGATCTTGTTTGGGCATCACAAGTTTTAACAGGTCTGAGGGATGAAAGGAAGTACTGGCATGTAATGAAGTTTGAGTCAAATTAGTTTTATATACAGCAAAATCCATTTACTTCATGTCTGTAATTTTAGTATCATTGATATGCTATCAGAGTTTTATTACAGACGTCCCATTCTGGTGTCTGCATCAGATTCAATTTACAAAAGTGTTTTTATCTACACGGAAAGTATATTAAATGCAAGTAGAGTGTCTGCTTTAATGTTTCAAATAACTTTAGTAAAAAATTAAATGTCAAAATATGGTTGAAATTTATTTATGTACAAATGCAACAACACTTATTCTGACCTGAAATTATTAAAATATATAAAAGAATAAGTGACTAAATTATACTACATTTTACGTTATCTAATGATTCTTGTTCCAAATATGCCTGACATTTTCGGTATACAAACTATTGTTACACTGAATGGCATTTTTCCTGTAAATCATGGTAAAAATGTATCATAATAATAATTTTTTGCTCAATTTTTTTTAAAGCTGTAATATATATATATATACAGTGGGTACGGAAAGTATTCAGACCCCCGTCTGAATACTTAGGACCATGTGATATTTCAGTTTTTCTTTTTTAATAAATCTGCAAAAATGTCAACAATTCTGTGTTTTTCTGTCAATATGGGGTGCTGTGTGTACATTAATGAGGAAAAAAAATTAACTTAAATGATTTTAGCAAATGGCTGCAATATAACAAAGAGTGAAAAATTTAAGGGGGTCTGAATACTTTCCGTACCCACTGTATATATAGGGCCAAAGCTTACATGCAGCTTATATAGTTTTTGTAGTTGTTTTAATACATCAAGTTAAACTAAATGAAAATGAGATTTTTTTTTTATTGTTTTGTTGACCGTAATAACCCTGCTTCCTTTTGGGAAAATCACTGGTTTGGTGTACTAAGTATGTAGTTTTGTTCTAATCTTATCTCTCCTCAAGCAAACCTCTCCTTCCCACTCCGATATTCCTGCCTTTAATCTTTACGGCCTTGAAAGAGTCTTTCTAAGCGCTGCAGGGAATGAGACATAGTTTGATTGACGCGCTGATGGAAAGATGAGAGGTTGTTTGTATCTTAATAGAATGAATAAGAGGCAGGGAAGACGAGAGGAGAGATGCTGGGATAGATTGTGTGTTCTGCTCCATCTTTCATATGTCTTTCTCTCCAGGTAATGCTGGTTGGTGACTCTGGGGTGGGGAAAACCTGTCTGCTGGTTCGCTTTAAAGATGGAGCGTTTCTGGCTGGGAGCTTCATCTCAACAGTCGGTATAGACTTCAGGGTGGGTAGAGAATATGAAATATACATGCACTAATGCATATACACTAATAAACAAAGTTTGGAAGTTGAAAAGTTATATTGTTGTTATATTATATCATTGTTATATTTATTTTTACTGCATTTTTAATAGTGCTGTCAAACAATTAATCACGATTAATCGCATTCAAAATAAAAGTTGTTGTTTACATAATATATGTGTGTGTACTGTGTATATTTATTATGTATATATAAATACACACACATACAGTATATATTTTGAAAGTATATATTTATATTCATATCATTTATATTATATATACATATATTTAATATAAAAACAGCATATTGTTCTTAAATATATGCATGCATGTGTGTGTATTTATATATACATAATAAATATACACAGTACACGTACATATATTATGTGAACAAAAACTTTTATTTTTGATGCGATTAATCGCGATTAATCGATTGACCGCACTAATTTTTAATCAAATAAGTTCAGGCTTGGTTAGCATGAGAGACTTTAACATTAAAAAATTACATTAAAAACTTAAAAATGTCTAATTATACTGGTATTATTTAAAATATTCCGGTAGTGTAAATGCATGCATTTTTTAATCAGCCTTAGAATTCATAGTTGTTTATTATTTCAATGCAAACCTCCTTTGCATTGTAGCCAAACCATGCATGAATGCATATAAATGCATACATTTATGTAAGCTTTAGAATTCATAGTCATTTATTATTCCAATGCAATGCTCTGCTGCTTTGGAGAATACAAAATATACATGGATTAATGCATATAAATGTATGCATTTTTATCAGTTTTATGACTCATAGTTGATTATTTTTTTCAATGCCATCCTCTGTTGTATTATGTCCAGTAGGACTCATTTAAGTAAAAATCAATCGGTTCATAAAATGAAATGATGGCAGACAGTTCTGTCTTTATTTTCTTTGGCCTTATGAGCACTAAAGGCTTGTGCTTAGCTACCATGAAGCAGCAAAACCATAAGACGTTACAGCTGGCAATAAAATAGGCCATTTCTGTGTCTCTTTTCTTTTACATCAATAAGAAGGAAACCATCATTACCCATCGAAGCTCTTCGGGGCTTTTATTTTCCGAACAATTTTTAAGAGCACTACAGACAGACAACATGAACTGATGAACGATTTGGCGTCCTGAGACTGCTGTGCATCATTTCAGCTCTTACATTACTTCAGTACAGCCAAAGGCACTGAAAGCTTTTTCACAAACCCAGTACTCTATCATTTATGTGAACTAATCTAGAGGACAGGACACAGTGTCTGTGTGTTTGGACTGCTTTGGTCAATGTGAAAGGGTCCCTTTATTAGATGGAGTGGCTGGATCTTTTCGTATTTCATAAGCTTTTAAGTTTCTATGCAGACATCAATAGCTATATGCTAGATTGAGTTGTTGGTGTTTCAATCATATTCCCACTCTCTATCTTCAAATACTTGAATTCTCATAATGCATTCAAAATCTGTGTACTATATTTGCATTTCACAGAATTATTTTGTAAAACAGGCATAAAATATTTTTAAATTTAAACCACATTGTATCGGACAAGCACCTTCTCAGTGATGAGTAAGTGTGGAAAAAGGTCAGTTTTTAATGTTAACTTGTTATTACCATGGTATTACTGCATCTAAAAAATAAAATCTAAAAAATTAATTGCCTGATATTTTTGAATTACACATGAACCACACACACACACAAATATATATATATATATATATATATATATAACATCTTATTTGAATATATCATCATATGAAATTTATACAAACACTTAATCTGAGAATTTCCTTTGAATTTATAACTGAAACCAACATATTTCTAACAAACCAACATCAAAACAACATAAATACTACTCCAAAAAGTTTTCAAGCAAAATAAATAAATTCATTTTAAACTTTCACTTTCAGTTTAAAAAAGTAATCAATTTTTCATGCTGCAATGGTTTGTCAATAGACATATTATGCATATACATGTTTATCAACACAAATCAGTCCCAAAACTGTGTGAGATATGGGGAAAAGGCAGAATATAGTTTACAAAGGTTTTTGAGACTAATATAACTTCATAGATCATTTAGCAAAAGTATTTTTGACACCCAACAGTACTTCATACATACCCGGATCAAAATGACCCGAACATGAAACTAAATGTGTAAAATAAATGTGTACTTTGAGTGTCTTAAAGGGATAGTTCACCCAAAAATGAAAATTTGATGTTTATCTGCTTACCCCCAGGGCATCCAAGATGTAGGTGACTTTGTTTCTTCAGTACAAACAAAACCAAATTAACCCCTGCGGCTCGTGACGATACATTGATGTGTAAAGATACGAAACGATCGGTCTCTGCAAGAAACTGAACAATATTTATATCTTTTTTTACCTCTGATTTTCACCGCAATGTCTGAACTGTCCAGAGTGCATCCTGAGCGCGTTCAACAGCCGGCGCCTGATGCATCTTCTACTTCTTCTTGCTTTACGGCAGATCGCAGACTTATAAGTGCATTACCG
>NW_015548217.1:1079235-1091177 GCF_001515605.1 Sinocyclocheilus anshuiensis | reverse complement strand
GTCAATGGTCCATTTGAGAGATAGGTGGCGGTAATGCACTTATAAGTCTGCGATCCGCCGTAAAGCAAAAAGAAGAAGAAGACGTGTCACGCGCTCAGGATGTGCTCTGGACAGTTCAGACATTGCAATGCATCAGAGGTAAAAAACTATATAAATACTGTTCAGTTTCTTGCACAGACCGATCATTTCGTGTCTTTACACATCAATGTATCGTCACGAGCCGCAGGGTTTAATTTGGTTTTGCTTGTGTATGTTTTTTTGACTCTCAAAGCCGTGATTCCCATTCACCTCCATTATAAGATGGACAGACTGCAATGGTTTGAGATAAAAATCATCATATGTGTTCTACTGAAGAAACAAAGTCACCTACATCTTGGATGCCTTGGGGGTAAGCAGATAAACAACATATTTTCATTTTTGGGTGAACTATCCCTTTAAGGCATTTGCAAAGTTTTCTTCCCTTACTAAAAACGATGTATTTTTTTTTTAAATTTGACATGCATCTCTTCCAGGTCAAAACGGACCCGAATGCATTATGAGGGTTAATGCCTTTACCCTGATTTCACTGACAGACAGGTTTCCCAAACACTCCTGTCTACATCTCTAGTCCCAAAACTCCAGTTTGCCATTGTTTGAAGCAGTAATTGGCTTGCTCGGATTTGCAGAAGCAGCGTTTGTGAGGCTGTGCTCTGTAAACAGTGATACAGAGGAGAGACTTTGTGCTGTAATTGAGCCGTTTCATCTGTAATCCCCGTTATCCTCTCACACTGACTGCCGGATGCAATGCTTTAGAACTGCGATCCGTTTCATTGTCTTTGAATCGAGCTAAAAGTTACTGACAGAATTCGTACTTGTCCAGAAACTGTGCAAATTCACTTCTTACATACTGAAGTTACTATAAAATATGCAGTCAGATGGTCATTACTAGAAAATAAACACCCAGGACATTGACTTGGAGTGGAGAAATGGGCTTAATTTGTGTTAATGATCAGCTATCTGTACATTATTTTGCATTTTACATGACTTTGTCAAATAAATGGACATGAAGTATTAATAAAACATGCGCTGCTGTCATGTGCAGTCTGACAGATCTTTGTGACTTCATTGCATTGCACTGACAAAACATGCAGGATAGTAATATTACAACTGAATGTGGAATGAAAAGAAGCTGTTCATGTGTCATTTGTGCTCTTTCTGTCCTTGGAGTTAATTATAAATTGATTTTAATGTAAGTAATACATACACGTCTTCCCAGTGTACAATAGTCTGTCGGACTAATAAGTGATTATAATAAAGTCAGTTCATCTTTGTTATTGATCGACAATATCCTTGGCACGCTGTTGATTATCATCGAAAATAATTTTGGCTGTCAGTTTGTGAACATAAAGGAAATGGAGGAACAAAACTGTAAATGTAAAAGAAAATGAAACTGTCACCCCAGCTGGCAAAATATGCTCTTATTAAAGGGGTCATATGATGCGATTTCAAGTTTTCCTTTCTCTTTGGAGTGTTACAAGCTGTTCATGAATAGATAAGATCCCTAAAGTTGCAAAGACTAAAGTCTCAAACCCAAAGAGATATACTTTATAAAAGTTAAGACTGGTCCACGCCTACCTAAAATGCCTCATTTAAACACACCCCCACATGTCTACGTCACTGTGTGGGAAGATTTGCATAACGCCGCCCAAATGTTCACGCAAAGAAAGAATGCGTAACTTTATTGTTGCTGCCACCGCCGCCGTCATGTCGTGGAGAAACTGTGTGTTTCGTTGCGAAATTATTAAACCGCATAAGCACATTTCATTACACCAAATACACAAAATAATGTTCTTTTTAGCAACATCATATGGCCCCTTTAAGTAATGAAAACATTCTGAATGTTCCCTTAGAGTTCAAAACGTCCAGTTTTTTAATGTTTAATAAGCTTTTTTTATGGGGGGAGTTATGTAAATGATAGGGAAAACATTTTGTCTTCATTGTGCAACATTGTCAGAATGTCACTTTTGAATTTTTGTTAATGTTTTGAATGTTTCAGTATTTTTATGTTTTCAGTTTTCATTTTAATTTTAGTTAAAGTTTTAGTAATTTTGTTGTGTTTTTTGTTGTTTTCAAGTGTTTATAGAGTTTTTATACATTTTTATTTCAGTTATGATTTTAGTTATTTTAGTACATCAGAATAAACTAAATGAAGATGAGAAATGTTTCCTTGTCAAATGGCTGAAATATTTTTAAATTCATTTCAGTTAACATTCATATTATTTCAAGTATTTTTTCTTTAGTTTTTTTTTGTTTAGTTTTAGTTAATTGTACTAATCCCACTCCATTGAACCATTGAAACCTATTAAGTATAAACATAAAAAAGCTGGATGAGCATTCAATTAAAATGTCTGAAAAAAACATTCCCTGATGTTTTTGTGCTAACGTTTTGAGAATGTTATTAAGCACCAGATAAATTTGAATGAATGTTACTAAAAAAATGTTTGTTCATAACCTCGCCAGAACATTGCTCGAAAAATAACCATGAAAATTGACCAGTCTGATATAACTGCTTGTCTGTGCAAGATTATATCCAATCATATATCCACTGTAATGTAAATGGCTACAGAGGTTGAATTTAAGGCATCATATACTTACTTTTGGCCCTATTCTAATCTAATAAGCCAATTTAGTAGAAAAATAAATCTAAGATGATGAAATAGAATTGCTGATTATAAATATAATTCATACTTAAATTCATACTGTGTGTGTGTGTGTGTGTGTGTCATGTATATTTATGCTTATTACAGTATTGCATCACCTGTATTGGCATCAGTTGTGAGTCGAGTCTCCTGGGCGCTTCGTTTGTGTGCTGTTCAGATTTGCTGCGTCCAAATTGCTCACTAATGATGTTGACCGTTAGCGTTTGTACAGCTCAATAAGTTTTGGAGCAGAGCTACAATGTGCAGCTTTTCTTTTGAAATTCCTCGTGCGTCCTGAACGACTGATAGTCCTGCGCTTTAGTTGAACACACTATCTGAACACAGGAGCCCCATGTGATCTCCATCTCAATGTATTCATGAAGCTCACTTATAGCAGAGCTGTAGGTGTAGGACACTTTCAGTGCTACATCTGCTGAAATGCCAGAGCGCCTTATTTGCATCTGAATGGTGTTGGAAAAAATGGTTTCACACCACTCGATTGCATTTGCCAGTATTTGAGAGTCCTGAGTCACGGCTTACACTCATCAGGACGCTCGCTGTACTGAAATTGTGCTTTCGGATTGGCAGAGAAACCGAGGCTATTTTTTCCTCTGCGTCTGGATGCATAAAACATAAAATATCCAGTCCAATACAATCCTGCTTCGCGCCAATCACTCTTGAGACTCCAGATTATGAAATGCACTGATCTAGTTCCACAAATGCATGCATTAACTAAAAGCAATTGTGCATTGGTGATTGTGCAAGATTTTGTAATGCTTTGAAATGAGTTTCTTGTGCTGTCCAAGGATGGATTTGGTCAAAAATACTTTAAAATTAGTGAAATATTATTTCAATTTAAAATAACAGTTTTCTATGTGACAGTCCAATACAATCCTGCTTCGCGCCAATCACTCTTGAGACTCCAGATTATGAAATGCACTGATCTAGTTCCACAAATGCATGCATTAACTAAAAGCAATTGTGCATTGGTGATTGTGCAAGATTTTGTAATGCTTTGAAATAAGTTTCTTGTGCTGTCCAAGGATGGATTTGGTCAAAAATACTTTAAAATTAGTGAAATATTATTTAAATTTAAAATAACAGTTTTCTATGTGAATATGTGTTAAACTGTAATTTATTTCTGTGATGTGCAGCTGTATTTTCAGCATCATTACTCCAGTCTTCAGAGTCACATGATCTTCAGAAATCATTCTAATATGCTGATTTGCTGCTCAAGAAACATTTCTGATTATTATCAATGTTGAAAACAGTTGTGCTGCCCAATATTTCTGTGGAAACTGTGATACATTTTATTTTTCAGGATTCACAGCTGAGTAGAAAGTTCAACAGAACAGCATTTATTTGAAATAGAAATCTTTTGTAACATTATAAATGCCTTTGCTGGCACTTTTGATAAATTTAACGCATCTATATATCAGACTGATGTCTTGTAGACTGAAACAAGGGTTTGCATTGTGGTACAGTGCCTCTTGACATAATTGCAATCTATTTACTGTACATAATTGCAGGTTACAGTCTTACAGTCTCTGAGAACTAGTTGATTTCGGAAGTATTGGACAGTCCATTCTAGTGAGTCTGTTTTGCATTTGTTACATTGATAGTGTGCTGTAAAAGCTGTCAGACTTGAAAAACATTTACAGAATTACAAAAACACATATAATTTCAACAGAAATATTTCTGTCCTTTTGTATCTGCTCTATTGCGTTCTCTGCTGTAGAAACATTCCTGCAGTAAAAGATGAAAAGAAATGGAAACCAGGGAATATGAGAAATGCATGTAGCAGAAGTAGATTTCCACTATTATTTAAGTTGGCGAGTCTTTAACTCTCTTTTGAGACTAGTCCGTGTCTGACAGACTGCAGAAACTGTCCTTTTATTTCCCCGCTGGAACTAAGATTGGACGTCCTCGTCGTCGAACGCTTTCACAGACTATTGATCCGCTGCTGCAGGAATACACACACAATCCCGCTCGGACAAACACACAATCGTGCATTCACAGAGGAACCCGAGCGCACGACACTGCTGAAGCACATCAGAAAGAACAAACCACACGCATACACACGCACTCTTATAGATCGGAAGAGATGGAGTTACTCCTGCACACAAACAAAGCTTTATACCACTCATATAGTGATATTCTGTGATAGTCTGTTTTCACCCACATTAATGACCTCGACTCATCATAATGCAGACTGTATAAAGAGTCTTACTACTTTCTGCCCTGTCTTTATTCTCATCTGACTCAAGCCTCTTACAAAATCACTTTCTATATTCAGCTTATGTCTATGCAGCATGTCCTGTCTATTATTCTCAGTAAGTGTTTATTGCAGAATAGGATGTTAAACTATGATTTGTCATAGAAAAAGCACTGTGGCGATATGAAACTGAACGAATATGGTGCTATTGGTACATTTGCAAACAACTATGGAGTACATAAAAGAGTACAAGGAAATAATTTCTGTTAGTAAAATCTTTTTACAAGACATGCGTGAGAAATGTAATGATTGTATTCATGTTGGTTTCATATATATATATTTTTTATTTTACATTTTCAGTTACATTTTGAATTGAACTCAAAACATTTTCATTGTAACCTTTAATGCAAGTGAGTGCACATTTAATCATTTTAAAGTCTCACAATATATATATTGTTTTTAGGTTAACAAGTTTTTATCAATTAATGAATATTTAATGAATACATGTCTTAATAAACTAGTAATAAAATCATTATCTGATATTTTAAGAGACTTTACATTTGCATTTATGCATTTCTTACGTTTACATTTGTGCATTTTACCCAAAGTGACTTACATTGTAATCATGGTGTACATTTTATCAGTTAAATGAAGTTTTTTATGATATCAGGATGGTTGTATTTCCCTACGATTTTTTACTTTATGCTCCCCATTGCTTAAACCATGGTTGTTTTGGACATGTGCCATGGCAATACCACAGTATTACTACAAAGTACCATGGTACTTTTGATACTTTTTGTTATTGTGATTATTGGAGATTGTGACAAATTCTCTGTTAAAAATGTTTGGCTTTGCGAATGAACTGCAGCAGATGAAGGATTCTCTGAAAAGTAATTATAGCTTATATTTATTAATTCACTTTCTGGCTCAGGATTTGTTCAAAATTTGTTGAAATTCACAGCTTGAAAATCATGCTGTCTTTGTTTCCTCAGCGTTTCCTCGGTAAGATCTGCGAATATGGAGCTGCTGTGATCTCACTGCTGTGTTCACACTCACTCAACATAATGACTATGGATTTGTCTTCTTAAAAAACTGCTTTCCTATCTCCACACTGTAGATTTTATTTTCAAAAGAAATTTGCTAACCATAATGACAAAGCAAAATAAAACGATAAATCATGTCCCATTTTCATGCTTTAAATCAGCAAACACTTGCTGTTGATTAATGTCACACGCTGTTCTCTCATATAATGTTGTTGTTTCACCAGAGGCTCATTGATGTTTAGAGAGGCTCTTATAGTGAATCAGGCTGGATACCAATTATCTACAACTAGCCTCTTCATTGTAGAGCCTCTCTGCATATGAATAAATAAATACATAAATGCATAAATAAATACATACATAAATACAAAAATAATGAAATAAATGCACCAGTAAATGCATAAAAAAAACATAAATGCATAAATAAATAGAAAAATAATTAAATGCATAAATACTTAAATAAATAAATGCACACAAATTCATAAATGCATATAGGAATACATAAATGCATAAATAAATAGAAAAATAATTAAATGCATAAATACTTAAATAAATAAATGCACACAAATTCATAAATGCATATAGGAATACATAAATGCATAAATACATGAATACATAAATAAATAACACAAATACATACATAAATTAATAAATGCATGAATAAATGCATAAAAATACACAAATGCATACATGAATACATAAATGCATAAACAATTTCATAAAAAAATAAATTAAAACAAACATTAAATTCTTAAGCAAATAAATGCATAAATATATCAAAATGCATAATTAAAAGAATTTTAATTAAATAAATACAAATGCAATTTCATACATCTATCAAGTAATAGGTCTTGTTCATTCATTGGCATGAAGAGGACTGTGAAATATGTTGTAAAATCTGTATGAATGGGCTATTATTTTATACAGTATATTCATTTAATACAAAGATGGCACAGTACATTTTGTAGTTTTGAACTTTTTGCCTTACTATAAAAGCTCAGATCTGCCTGATTGTAACAGGTTTTGCTGATGCATCCCATTGATTGGCACACAGTGTTTTGGTTTGTGCCGTGTTAAAGTCGAATGAGTTTATTGAATTTATTGCAGCAGATCTGCGCTCTGCCCTTGAGTCTAGCAGACATTCAGTAAACATTTTCAGCACCATAACCACAAAACTATTTATTTTAGATGTGCTCTTGGCTTTTTAATATGATTTTTGCAATGCCTAGAGACGGATAAATGCTCATTAAGTATTGCTAAAGTGATGTTTAGCCAGTAAATCATTCTGTTATCAGTCCTCCAGCTCCAGAAGCAGTTCAGCATGTCAGCTAGCTGCCTTTGGCGATTGGACAGAATCACCTGGAGAAACGATATGGTGGATCATCTGCTCATTCACACAGAGAATGCATGGCTCTCATTCTTTGCTATTTTCTCCAGGTTTACATATGTTTGTCACAAAATGGAAATGGAAAGAGCAAAAATGTTTCTTTCTCTTTATTGTTTTTAAGCTCTTCTTGATACAGTAACTATTGTATCTACAGTACATTGTTCTTCATTAACATTTGTTTGTTTCGATTTTTTTGAGTTATCAGAAATACTAGGTAACTTATAAAATGTAACTTACAATCTGATGATTTTTTTCTCATGCACTTGCCTGTATAGTGTCATCGCACTGATGTGTTGTAGAACGCGAGTACAATATTTCAATTACAAGTATGATGCACTTTCATGGTTAAAAACAGCTGCAAAGACCCTCCAAAAAACTTGTAACTTGCATTTTGTAATGTCAGTAACTGTCTTCTTAGGGTATTTACATTTGCATTTATGCATTTAGCAGACATTTTTATCACAGAACTCACACTGCATTGAAGACATTTTTTTTTTTTCAGTTCATGCATGTTCAGTTGGCTGAGAATCAAACCTATGATCTTGGGTTTCAGGAAAACACAGAAAAAGCACTTTTTTTGTTTCACTTCTTCTGTTTAAATTGTTTTGAAAAATATATAAAAAATTGTTATAATATTGTTATAATCAACTTTATATGATATTATAATATGTTATAATATACCGTTTGTGAAAACAACAACAAAAAAAGTAACAAAAACAAAAAAAAAACTTAATCCCAAGGGAAAAAGTAACTATTTACAAGGTCACGATTTTGTATCAATTCATCTACAAAATTATTTTTAGTAAAAAGAAGTAATTAATACCAATTAGTCAACAATACACCAAAGCATAAAAGTATCTATCTATCTATCAATCTATCAATCTATCAATCTATCTATCTATCTATCTATCTATCTATCTATCTATTATTGTTTCCAAATGTTTCATATTTTATCTACACCTTTGACGGTTCGGTTCACTTCCCGGTTTTAATTAATTTTCCTGTGTCTCAGACCTGTGGAGCATGCTGTATGGTCTGTGAATGTGTTCTGCATGTCGTTGGCGTGTTTGTGTGTGGCTGTGCCACCTGGCCTTCTCTCTAAAGCAGAATGGATCAGAGCCACACTAACATTTAGTCGGATCAAACGCAGGCCTTGGCTTCAGCTGTGTTTGATGCAGTGCATGTGCGGAAATGAGTTCAGACAGCAATACCTAATAACTTCTTAACCACACAGTTTTTTTTCAGCAGATATTAATTTCACCAGTTCTCTCCAGAAAGTTTGCGTCAGTGAAACTCTGAAGGTTTTCCAGCAGACAGTGAGAGAATGTCGCAGTATTGTGTCTGATTGCAGTGCTGTTGATCTTTATTGGAGCTAATGAGGGCTAGTCAGAGGATCTCTCTACGGGACAAGCCCAGATGGCGGGCTCCCGTGTGTGTGTGTGTGTGTGTGTGTGTGCGTGCGTGCGCGTCTTTTCATCAGCACCTGTGTAGACATCTTGTAAAGCTGGTGTTTCTTCTACCTTGTAAACTTGAACAGAAATTCGGCTACAGGGAACACCATTAGGAGATTTTATTAGATTTATGAGGCAGTGTGACCCAAAATAAAAAGCTGATTTTTATTTGGGTATCACTGTATAAGCTGGTTTCTGCCATGGATGAAATTAAAAACAATTAAAAAGGTAATTGTGACTTTATATCTCTCAATTCCGACTTTTTCTTTCAGAGTGTGAGATATAAACTCAGAATTATGATTTTTTGCATTTCTGAATTTATATCTCACAGTTCTGTTTTTTGTTTGTTTGTTTTATTTCTGCCACAGAATAAAATATTAAAAAAGGTAATTGCAACTTTTTATCTCACAAGTCTTTTTTTCTTCGCAATTGGCAGTTTATATCTCTCAATTCTGACTTTATATCTTGCAATTCCAAATTTTCTTTTCAGAATTGCAAGTTATATCTCACAATTGTGCATTATGGTCTCATTATTGTGAGTTAACAACTTGTCATTCTGGCTTTATATCTTGCAATTTTGACTTTAAATCTCACAGTTCTGAATTTTTTTCATGCAATTTTAAGTTGATCTCTTGCAATTCTGTTTTATTTGTCTTTTTTCTTTTTTGGCCACAGAATTGTGACTTTTTTTCTCACAATTGCCAGTCTATATATAACAATTCTGACTTTTTTCTCTGAATTGCATGTTTATATTTTGAAATTTCTGACTTATCTTTCAGTTCTGATTTTTTTTCTTTCAAAATTTTGACTTTTTTTCTCAGAATTGCTAGTTTTTTTTCTCAACTCTGACTTTATGTCTTGCAATTGTGATTTGTAAAGTCACAAATGTGAGTTAGCATGTCATAATTCTGACATAAATCGCACAATTCTGATATTTTCTCACAATTCTGAGTTTATTTTCTCAGAACTATGGGGAAAGGACAGAACTGTGAGATATAAACTCTGAATTGTAAAAAAAAGTCTGAATTGTGAGATAAAAAGCCACAATTACCTTTATCCATAATTTTCCATGACTTTATATATATATTTGCAAAAGGTTGCTTTTGTTTTACTTGTTATACTGCAGTATAGTATTATAGTGTATTATTACGCTGTGAAATATGGTTGTTAGTTCAAAAAGCTGTAAACAAAAACTACAAAACTTTCTTGAATACTTCAAAACTTCACATTTATATATAAATGTTGTTTGCTGTTTCTGTTACTAGAAATTGCATTTTTTTTCAGCGAATAATATCTGTTTATGTTATATAAAACAGATAAATAAATATATTTTTGTTAATGAAGCACAATTCCCTTTGAAAAGGTGTAGTGGAAAAAAACCTTGATTTGCATTATAAGTTTGGAAAATAAAATGCGACAAAAGTGTTTAATGTCCTCATTTAGGAAGACTGGATTTAGTACAGCATTGCAAATGAGAGTATTTGGTTCTCTGGCGGTCTTTGTTCAGTGTGAGCGTTATGTGACTGCTGTCTTTTATCATCTCGCAGGAATTAATGGAGTCTGATGGATGTTTAATGTGTGCTAAAGAAACACTGGCGGCGTTTAACCAGTCGAGGGCAGGCCGGGCACGTGTGTCGAAGGTCTGTGCATCTGTTTCTGCATATGTGAGCCTCACTGCTCGCTTTACTGACAAACCCAGACGCTTCCGCTCACATATGCTGTGTAATTTCTGGATCGCTCTTCTGCAGATTGAAATAATCCTGTCGCGAGTGTCATTCGTCAGACAGACAGTGTGTTCAAAACCGGCATCCTGTCAGAGCCAAAGATAAAGCCGCCGTCTCAGTCTTAAACCCTGTGTCCTCTGAAGCAGACAGAGACTTACGAGTTGGGTGAAGATATTGTGACGGCATGTGCAAACTGTTTAGGAGCTCTGAAATTACATGGAATTCAGCTGTAAAAGAAATAAAATTCCAAAATACTAAAAAATTTTTTTTTTTTACACAGCTATTTTTACTGCTCATCTTGAGTCCCATGGAAGCTTGTTTCTGCCTCTGAATTAAAGGGGTCATATGACGTTGCTAAAAAGAACATTATTCCTTCACAACATGGCGGCGGCAAAAGCGAGAATAAAAGTTATGCCTTCTTTCTTTGCGTGAACATTTGGGCGGCGTTATGCAAATCTTCCCACATCGTGAGGTAGGTATGTTGGGGCGTGTTAGAACGAGCCATTTTAGGTAGGCGTGGCTGACTTTTAACTTTTATAAAGAATATCTCTTTGGATTTGAGACTTTAGTCTTTGCAACTTTACAGATCTTCTTTATGCACCAAGAGCTTGTAACACTCCAAAGATAAAGGAAAAATTGAAATCGCATCACATGACCCCTTTAAAAATAAAAAATTGTGACTTCCCAATTCTAACTTTTTTTTTCTCAGAATTGCATGATATAAACTCACAAAAGTCAGAACTGTGAGATAACTTGCAATTTGTACATTTTTACAAACTTTACTTTTGTAAAAATGTTGTAAACACAATTGTGAGTTTATATCTTATAATTCTGAGAAAAGAAGTTAGAATTGTTGGACATAAACTCGCAATTCCGAGAAAAAAGTTAAAATTGTGAAATATAAACTCACAATTCTGAGAAAAAAGACAGAATTATTAGATATAAACTCGCAATTGTGAGAAAAAATTGACATAAACAATTCTGAGAAAAAAGTAAAAAGTTGTAAATGCTTTGTTAATAGCGTGAATTGGACCTTAAAATAAAGTGACCGAATTGTGAAAAATAAACTTGCAATTAGGAGAAAAAAGTCAGAATTGTGCGATATTATGGAAGCCCGTTTCCGCCACTGAATAAAAAATAAAACAAGATAATTGCGAGTTCATATCTTGCAATTCTGACTTTATAACACGCAATTGCGAGTAAATATAAAGACATAGTCGCAATTCTGAGTTTTTTTCTCGCAATTGCGAGTTTATATCTGCAATTCTGACTTTCTTTTTTTCTCACAATTGCGAGTTCATATCTCGCAATTATGACTTTTTTTCTCAGAATAAATATATAAACTCGCAATTCCAAGAAAAAAAGTCAGAATTGCGAGTTTATATCTCGCAATTCTGACTTTATAACTCGCAATTTTGACTTTATAACTCGCAATTGCGTGTTATAA
>NW_015548217.1:1071885-1078069 GCF_001515605.1 Sinocyclocheilus anshuiensis | reverse complement strand
TCAGAATTGCGAGATAAAAAGTCGCAATTACCTTGTTTTATTTTTTATTTAGTGGCAGAAACGGGCTTCCATACGATATAAACTCAGTTACAAGAAAAAAAAAAAAAACATCAAAATTGTGAGATATGAACTGGTAATTACGAGAAAGAAAAAAAACTCAGAATTGTGGGATAAAAAAACATAATTATCTTTTACAAGAAGAAACAACCTTCCATACATGTATTCTGTTCGACTTAATAATAATTGATGTTTATTAACAAAACTCAGCCTTAAAAGTGTATACCTAAAAATATACACCTAATGGTACTCTATGCACACATGAAACATGTTTTTAAATGGTTATATCACTTTACAAATAACTGTTAAAAAATCTGAAAAAAAAGAAGATGTAAAATAGTTGTGTCTTCAGGGTCTTGGTGCATTTTCAAAGATTCCTTCCCTTACTAGAAACTATGCCGTTTTTAGATATTTTTATATCTATTCCAGGTCAAAAAAGTATCCGAATGTGTTACGAGAGTTAAAAGTGGTCCGTTTCAAGAGACCCCGACCCGCGTCTGTTATATAAAAGCGTTTCAATGTTTGTAGTGTAACACTGAAAACCATTGACCCGTGATACCAACAAGCTGGTCCTGCAAAGATTTCCACTTTATTTTATCTCAGTATAAAAAAAAAGCATTTCAGCAAGAATCTTCCCATGATTCTGTGCCACGGCCGTCTCTGAAAAGCGGTCAAAGTGTGACCAAGGTGATTCGGTTTTGACAGCCTTGGAAGTTTGTGCTATGAATAGGTCTTTTATGTGTTTCGCCGCTGCATTGAAAGCAGAAACTTCCAGCATGCTGGCATCTTTTGAAAACACTCCTTGTAGTTTGACCCGGTGTGGGTCGCACCCTCAGACTCATGTTCTAACAAGCTCATTAAACACAGCAGCCTCTTGATTTCCACAGATAGCGCTACACACTGTTCTTCACTATTCCCTTATGTCCTCCAGCACACGTGTGATCAGCTCTTTCTTTAGTCATTTGAGCTGAAAGATCAGCAGAAGAGATTCAGCGCTGCATAGAGATCAGAACACAGCGCTTCAGCCTGTTTCCGTGCATCATTTAAGCAGCTTTTAGGGCAAAAGAGGGAGGAAAGGAGGCGAGAGCGAGTCCCTGGGCACAGCGCGGCAGGCCTGGTGATTGGCTGATCCTGTAATGATCTGATGTTGATTAATTGGGCTGGAGATTGAGATAGAACACGCTCTTCTGAAGACAGTGTACTCAGACATTTAAATCAATGACCTATTCTGCTTTTGTCACAGCAGTGGCATTAATCACACAATCACACCTGCATGTTGCCTGCTGTCTCTCACAAATATAAGCACAATTTGGAGTTTAATAAGTTTGGAAAAATTATTATGTTTTTAAATTATTATTATTATTATTAGTAGTAGTAGTAGTAGTAGCAGCAGCAGTAAATGTACTCTGCTTTTGTCACAGCAGTGGCATTAATCACACAATCACACCTGCATGTTGCCTGCTGTCTCTCACAAATATAAGCACAATTTGGAGTTTAATAAGTTTGGAAAAATTATTATTATGTTTTTAAATTATTATTATTATTATTAGTAGTAGTAGTAGTAGTAGCAGCAGTAAATGTACCAATTTGTCGTTTTTGATTATTATTAATATTAAAACTAATAAAACTGTTACTCTGATTATTATTATTATTATCAAATCTAGTGGAACTGCTACCTGATTGTTTATTATTATTATTATTATTATTGTTAAGTTAATTAAGCTACTGTTTTATAATTGCTTTTAAATGGTAATTAACATAAAAGCTAGTGAATCTACAGTTTATTGTTATTATTATTATTGTTATTAACATTATTTATTGTACAAATGTTATAATAAAATAATATTGTTTATTATTATTATTATCATCAGTAATAATAATGTTCTTAAAACTGTTTTATAATTGCTTTTTAAATGATTATTAAAGCTAGTGAAAATATTTTGTTCTAATTGTTTTGATTATCATTATTATTATTATTAAAGTAGTAAAACTACTATTTTATAATTGTTTTTCAATTATAATTTTTAAAATTAAAACTAGTGAAACTGCTGGATTGTTTTTTAATTATTATTATTATTATTATTATTATTATTAATCAAATTTGTTCTTAAAGGGATTTTCTCTGTTAAAAGAAAAAAAAATCCACTTGGGACTGAATGAAACTAGATTTCAGGGCTCTTTGCGTGTCGGCTATGTCTTCATTTGTCTCTAGATAAGGCGTTTTTACCCATATGCACAGTTATTTTGGTAACCATAGTTTCCATCTGAATAGCATAGTTACTGTGGTTATTTTTATTACACTAAACTTTTTAAATGATTATTAAAGCTAGTGAAAATATTTTGTTCTAATTGTTTGGATTATCATTATTATTATTATTAAAGTAGTAAAACTACTATTTTATAATTGTTTTTCAATTATAATTTTTTAAATTAAAACTAGTGAAACTGCTGGATTGTTTTTTAATTATTATTATTATTATTATTATTATTATTAATCAAATTTGTTCTTAAAGGGATTTTCTCTGTTAAAAGAAAAAAAAATCCACTTGGGACTGAATGAAACTAGATTTCAGGGCTCTTTGCGTGTCGGCTATGTCTTCATTTGTCTCTAGATAAGGCGTTTTTACCCATATGCACAGTTATTTTGGTAACCATAGTTTCCATCTGAATAGCATAGTTACTGTGGTTATTTTTATTACACTAAAGTAACAACTGTTATCAAAACAAAAATAAATCGAAAGCTTTTCACTTAGGGAGATCCCGCATTGATTATAATGATTTTGCAGTTGTAATTATGATGTTTTGGCTGAAACGCATGATATTAGTATTGATTTAGGATTGTAATTTGTTAACATTAGTTAATGCATTAATTAGCATGAACTAACTATGAACAATATATTTTACAGCATTTATTAACCTTTATTTATTAACTGATAACAACTGGCTGGATGTACATAATGCTGCTTATTGCACGGCTACTTGCCACATAAGTAAATAATTAGACATGAAATATTAATGATTAAGTTATTAAGTATGAAGTATATTATACAAGACGAACACTTCAACAATATTACTGCAGGCCTACTATTAATACTGAAGTTCTCTGGTTTCATTGCACAGTAAATATAAAACATGATAAAACATGCTAGCAACATGCTAAAACATGTCAGCAATGTGTTAAATCATGTTAGTAACATGTTAAATTATGTTAAAACACATTAGGAACATGTTAAAACGTTAAAACATGGTAGCAATGTGCTAAATAATGTTAACAGCATGTTAAAATGTATTAGCAACATGCTAAAACATAGCCTACTAGCAATATAAGCATGCTAAAACATGTTAACAGTGTGCTAAATCATGTTAGCAACATACATGCTAACAATGTCCTAAATAATGCTAGCAACACGTTAAAACATACTAGCATAGTTACAATATGCTAGCAAGGTTTTAAGTCATGTCAGCAATGTGCTAATGTTACATATTAAAATGTGTTTACAACATGCTAGCGACGTGGAAATCATGTTAAAACATGCTAACAGTGTGCTAATTAATGCTAGCAACATGTTAAAACATGCTAATTCATGTTAACAATGTGTTAAAACCTGCTAGGTACATGTTAAAACATAGTAGCAATATGTTAAAATATGATAGCAAGTGTTAGAACATGTTAGCTGCATGTTAAATCATGTTAGCAATTTGTTTAAGCATTTTAACGTCATCCATCATCCGCAGGAAAGGCTTGCACATATGACAGTCAGCAGAAGTGAGGAAAAAGTGTTTATAACATTTTAAATATGGATATTTTTCTTACAAAAATGCATGGATTCGCTACAGAAGGCCTTTTTTCACTCCCCCGAGCCATGTGAGGCACATTTTATTACGGATGCGCGCACTTTATTTGACTACTTTTGGACTGTTGAACAAAAATACCCGCCTACCCCCATTCTAACGGCTGGAAGAGCCAGGATCATTTTTAATATAGCTCCGACTGGATTCGTCTGAATAGAAGAACGTCATATACACCTAGGATGCTTTGAGGGTGAGAACTCATTTTCATTTTTGGGTGAACTAACACTTTAACTTTGACAGCCCTAAGTTCTACACAAGAGACAGAAAAAAACAGCATATGCTGGTTAGGTATGTTTTGACGCTGGGATGCTGGTTTAAGCTGGTCCTTTGCTGGTTTAAGATGGTCCTTTGCTGGTTTAAGCTGGTCCTTTGCTGGTTTAAGCTGGTCCTTTGCTGGTTTATGCTGGTCCTTTTGCTGGTTTATACTGGTCATGTGCTGGCAAAGGGCCAGCTTAAACCAGCATCCCAGCGTCAAAACAAACCTAACCAGCATATGCTGGTTTTTTCAACAGGGCACACATGAGTTTCAGTTTGACACGTTTATCCTCTGTGATCGATAAGATATAATCAGTCCTGATTATTGACTGTTTTGAAACAATCCGATAATTGATAATTGCTTTTACTGGCCAATACATTGGTGCATTCCTAATTTTCCTTTGAATTGTTGAGTGTATTGATTCCTTACAGATTACTACTGCAGAAGTGTGAAAGATTCACACAGAAGAATCCTACCTCTGTTTCATTCGAGGACTCTCATTCATCTGTCAGGGTCTCTCGATTTACCTTAACACAGAGAAAGATGACAGATTAGCGAGCCTGCAGCTGCTTTCATAACATCAGCTGCGTCTCTCTAGCGATTCAGACAGATTGGTGATTGGGAGATGGAAAGTCAGAATAAAAGATCCTTTGCTGCATTTTTTTTCTCTGCCAAATACGCCCATCAATTTAACGCTGACTCGTTAGTTCAGTATTAGTCCTTTGTACGCTGATGGAAGGTCGGATTGTCATTAACATGCATGTGTTTATCTGTGTTTTCTGGCTTGTTGTACAAAAATTTTTCTGATTGGACTCTATAAAAAACAAACAGAATTCACACTCAGTTTAACAGAATAAACTGACTGCAGATTATTTAATCATGCTAGCAACATGCTAAAACATGCTAGCGATGTGCTAAAACATGCTATCGTCTTAAATCATGCTAGCAGCTAAATAATGCTAGCAACATGTTAAAACATGCAAACATGCTAAAATGTGTTGCAACATTAAAACAATACATACTGATGGAAGTCGACGTTGAATTATGTTTATGCGTGTTTTCAAGATTGTTGTAGCCTACTTTCAGATTTGATGTTATCTCTTGAATCTCTTAATAAAACACAAACAAACAGAGTACATTTCACACTCAGTTTAGCAGAATAAACTGACTGCAAACTCTTTAATCATGCAACATGTTAAAGCATGCTAACAACGTTCTAAATCATGCTAAAACATGCAAGCAACATGCTAAATAATGTTAGCAACATGTTGATTGTCATGCATGTGTTTGTATCTTGTGGCTTTCAGATTTAACGCTATATGATAAAAAAACTAAAACCACTAGATTTCATTTCACACTTAGCTTAGCAGAATAAACAGACTGTATCATGCTAGCAACATGTTAAAAAATGCTAACAATGTGCCAAATCATGCTAGCAAAATGCTAAAATGTTTTATCAACATGTTAAAACATGCTAGCAACATACTAAATCAAGCTAGCAACATGTTAAAACATGCTAATGCGTCGAATCATGCTAGCAACATGCTTAATAATGCTAGCAAACAGGCTAACAATGCTAAACCATGCTCGCAAAATGCTGAAATGTGCTAACAACATGTTATAACATGATAGCAACGTGCTAAATCAAGTTAGCAACATGCTAAACATGTTAAAACAAGCTATCATTTTAAATCGTTCTAGCAACTTGCTAGTAACATGTTAAAACATGCCAACAATCTGTCAAGTCATGTTAATAACATGCTAAAATGTGTTAGCAACATGTTAAACATGGGAGTAGGTTGGATTGTCATTTAACATGCATGTGTTTATCTGTGTTTTCTGGCTTGTTGTACAAAATCTTTCAGACTGGACTCTATATGATAAAACACAAAGGAACAGAGTGTGTTTCACACTCAGCTTAGTCTTGCATGTGAATCCATTAACTCACAAATGCCTCGCTCTTCCTGTTTCATAGACGGGGACGAATACAGTGAATATTTGCCTTGATACACATAATTA
>NW_015548217.1:1070134-1071848 GCF_001515605.1 Sinocyclocheilus anshuiensis | reverse complement strand
AGAGAAATGGCTATTTACTCAAAGGTGCGACTAACCCCACGACCAGCTCTAATGACAGAAGTAATTTTCTGTCCGTTAATGAGAAATGCTTCCAGTGCTGTTGAGGCTAATGAGAAAGTGTAATCGCTGCATGGTTCACTTCAGTGCTCTGCCTTCTGGAAAATCTAGGAAAACAGATTGGGCTTAATATATGTTTAAAATGAAAGTGCAAAGATGGTGTCCTATTTTAGGATTTCCTATTTTGCAAGTATTAGGCTCGTTGTTTTATTTTGCTGGTAGTAGTTTTTTTTTTGTTCATTACTGACCTTACCCCCCTCCCCCCACACACATACACACAAAAAAAGTTTAATTTATTATGTTTATTTAATGTATATATTTATTTTATTTGTTTAGTTTATTTTAATTCATAATTTTAAATTTATTTGTGTTTAAAATACTTTAATACTTTAGACTGTTATAATTATACAGTAATTTTACACTGAAAAGTGTGTAGAAACAATTTTATTGTTTTATTAACAGTTTTATTCGAGTATGATTAAAATGTATATTTTATACATTTATGAAATATAAAATTATTAACATATTATTAATTTTATACATATATAGTATAAAAATGTATGTAATTATTGTAGCTAATTGGGGTTAAATATATGAAAAAATGTACTAGAAACAATTTTCACTCAGAAATTGCTAGTAAATGCCACAAATGCAAATAATTAGTAATACATTACATTAAATATGAAATTTTGAATAATCATTTTTTACAATGTAGTTTTTTGTATTCTTTTTTTCAATGAATGTTAAGTTTACAAATAATACTTAGAAATTATATAGCTGTAATGCAACTTCAAAACAACTATAAGTTCACAATAAAATGGCAAATTAATTTAAAATATCACTGATAGGTTTGTAATTTTCAACGCATCAATATGTCATCCTTATTATTGAGCCCTGCTTATGCTTTAAGAAAGATGTGGATGTAAATGCACAGACTAGCAGTGAGCCTCATGCTTGTTTATTGGCAAAGTGTCAGGCGTGTCATTTCATCAATCATTTAAGGTCTGCTGAAAAGGTCAATTACACTATTTTGTGCACGATTAAGCAAATGGCACAGCAACAGATACGTTCAGAGGTTCACAATGTAGCCTTAATACATTCAGCGGCTAAATGAATTATTATTTTAATTGCACATAAAGCAGGAAATCAGGAAATATGTGGTAGAGGCGTTCGCTCAGCTCTTCTGGAGTTTTTTGCAGACGAGTGCGGATGAATATTCATGAGAGGTTGCTTTGTCAGGTTTTGAGAGTTTGAGTGACAGCTGGCCCTGCCCAGCAGCTTTTGCGTCTTTTTGCATTTGCTGGTGATGAATATTAATAAGCACCTGTCAGCGTCCGAATGTAGCAGGTCGTTAGGTTTGATTATGAGAGTGTCCGTTCACACAGCACACACACAAGACACACAGACAACCATAAACACACGTTTACCAAACAACTTGACCGCACTATATATATATTTTTTTGTGCTGGCAGTAATTTACTTTTGTTCATTACCACAAAACATACATTTTAATTACTATTTTAAGTTTGTATGTATATTCATAATTTAAATGTAACAATTCCAAACTATTATTTTTAATGCATTATGTTTTTTAATCCTTTTTTCAGTTAATAGTTTTTTTTATTTATGTGTGTGTGTGTGTGTGTGTGTGTGTGTG
>NW_015548217.1:1057606-1069945 GCF_001515605.1 Sinocyclocheilus anshuiensis | reverse complement strand
TGTGAGAGAGAGTGTGTGTGTGTGTGTGTAAAAGAAATTACTTTAAAAATAGGTTTAATGAAAAAGATGTTCAAATAAAATAGATATATTTGAAAAAGAATGTCATATTATAATTTACATATTATTATAAATTATTATACATTTTAAATTATTATTGACCCCATATGACATTTATCAGTATTTTACATGATTTTTTAAAATTCATTAATTATATGCCTGGAAATCACACATTTAAACTTCTCTGATATTCTCAGTAAAATGTATGAATTAATACTTTTTAATAAGAATATTTTTCAATCAGCTTTAATCAGAGTGTCTTTAATAAATAGTGACATTGTATGTATTTATATAATTATACAATTTTGTAGATAATTTTTTTAAATTCTCTGATATATATATATATATATAGACACAAATCTAAGAATCTAAAAATGCTATTAGCATCTTAATTGTACTGAAATATTGCTGCTGGAATTACAGACAAATCATTTAGTGAAACATCTGAAGACATTATAGCAATGTGTTTTTTTTAAACATATATAAAAGATGTGTGGAAGATTGTCCCTCTAGCTGTGTTTGTCTGTGTCGGTCAGGCATCTGTTCATCTTCTCAGGCTGAGCTTTGAAGCATCTTGGGTGAAGCTCAGATCACAGACCCGTCCTCTCGTTTAGACTCTGCCAAACGAATGTTACTCAACAGATGACCAGGATATGCTGAAGACTTAAGAAAAACTGGAACAAAGCGCTTAACCCATTAATGCTCAAAGATCTTCATATGAACTATGAGTCAAATGAAAGATTGATGAGTCACACTGTTCTGTTGCTATTTTTCAGTGTATTTTTTCATGTACAGATGATGTAAATAGATTAAAATAAAGAAATAAACGTAATAAAAAAGAAAACTGAAGACTGGAATAATAGCCTCTGAAAATTCAGCTTAGCCATTACAGAAAAAAGTAAAATTGATTCAAATTTGAACTGGAATAGTATTTCACAATATTGAATAATTTTAATAAAATAATTTAAAAATATATTTGATAAAATAAATAAGTAAATATAAGAGACTTTAAAAAGCTTACTGAAGATGAAAAAAAGTCTTACTGAACCCATACATTATTTTGAGTGATTCAAATGAATTGAACTAATTTTCTTACCAATAAACTTACCAACTCTTAACTGTTTTAAACCCGAGACACTATTAAAATTAATACCATTAAAATGCGATCGCACGCTCATGAGTCACAAAACTAGTGTAATGACATGCTCTTATGGAAATTTAATGGGCAAATGAAAAGCACATTACATGCATTGCGATATTCATGATGTTGCTTAACTTGGTATTACCAGCAAATTGTTGAGAATATTAAAAATGTATAATCCAGCCCAAATAGTCTCCCAAAACAGATGGAAAAAGAATGAGAATGATAGGGCTTCAGCAAATTGACTTGTCTTCAAGATTAAAGTGCCCCTATTATGTATTTCTGAAAATGACCTTTCATGCAGTGTGTAACGCAGCTCTAAGTGAATGAAAACATCCTGCAAAGTTTTAAATCTGAAAGTGCACCGTGTATAAAGTTATTGTCTCTCAAAAGAAAGAGTCGACTCTGATTCATTGAAACAAGTCGTTTTTAAAACGAATCCCATGTTGACGTCAACATGAAACATTTGCATATTGCCCACCCACTTGGTCTTTTCCCATTGGTCTGAATGAAAATGCAAATTCATTCTTTGCCACTAGGTGCCGCTTTTGTAGCGTTAAAAACAGCGGTTTCCCCGGTAACGCTGTACACAAAGCAGCACTGCGCTCACAAACACTGCTTTATCAGGCATTACAGGCGAGATGCCATGAAAATGAGACCAATCCCCACAGATTAGTGTCACGCAAAGGAGGGGTTTGGAAAAATGAATCGTTAAACGAATCGTTTGGGAGTCTTTGAGCAAATAAGGTAAAAATAAATGCGTATTATAAGACAATAAAAGTGTTTTGTGACCTTGCATGCATGTCAACCTGTTGTTGGGCACTCCCAAAACCAAAATATGAACCTTTCATTACCCATAATAGGTGCACTTTAAATAAATTAAAGGCAGGACTAATAATCAGACACAGGAAAAACCTGAAAGAAGAAAGACCAAAAATGCTGAAAAACTGCTGTGATTGTTGCTTTAGAGAATGAAGTGAAATTACAGCTTGAGCTTTCAGAGTTTGAGACTCTCGTTACCACTTCATTCTTCAAAGAGGAGCTTTAAACCTGCTCACCTCCACAGAGAGACAGAGAGACGCAAGACAGGGGTATTATAGGCAACTAAAACTAAACCATAACAAGGTTTTGTTACTTGAATTAAACTAAATGTTAACTAAATGGAATAAAATATTAAAAACATTATTTTAAAATATATTAAACTTATTTTATTTCAGCTAATTGGAATGGAAACATTTCTCATTTTCATTTAGTTGAATTAAAATAAATAAATCTAAAAACTATAGACACTTTGTTACTTGAATTAAAGTAAATGTTAACTAAATGGAATAAAATATTAAAAACATTATTTTAAAATGTATTAAACTTATTTTATTTCAGCTAATTGGAATGGAAACATTTCTCATTTTCATTTAGTTTAATTAAAATAAATAAATCTAAAAACTAGACATATTTAAAATACAAAAGAATCTAAATAGAAAGGATAATTTTAATGAAAATGCCAAAAGCACAACAAAATAAATAAACCTGAACTAGAATTTATTTCTAAAAAAATAAAAATAGTAAATAGAAACTAATTTAAAATATTCATAATTAGAATAGTATATTAACAATACTAAAATAGCACTGCTGCAATAAATATAAAAAAACTTTCAGCTAGTTGCCAAGGTAACATTTTTCATTTTTGTTTAGTTTTACTTGCAATAAAGTAACTAAAACTAAAATATAAAATTAATAAAAACTATATAGACATATTAAAAAAACGAATAAAAATGATAAACACTAAAAAAAATGGCTAAAACTTTAATTAAATTTAGAATGAAAGCAGAATATGTCAAATAAGAAATTATTTATTAATTAATATAAAATAGCAAATTTAAAAACAATAATTAATATTATTTAAATATGAATTAAAAACGATTAATATCTCAGTGATACTAAAATAACACCCCTGCATCATGTGACATTTTTGTTACTTGAAAAAAATAAACTTAAACTGAAGTAATAATAATAATACTTATTTTATTTTAGCTAATTGCCAAGGCATCATTTCTCATTTTCATTGAACTTGTACTAAAATTACTACAATTAAAAAAATTCGTAATACTACTTGTAAAGACATCTAAAAAAACCTTACAAAAAATACACATCAAAATTACTTTAAAAGATACGAGAAAGACTAAAATTAAAATGAAAACTAATTCAAAATATAAATAAAAACTATAATAGTATCTGAGTGATACTCATATTACACTGCTGCATGCAAGAGTAAAATTATGAGAAAAGAATCCCTGCAGAGATCCTACTGTATAAGCTACAGTGAAATATGTGCGTATGAGGGCTAGTTTGCCTGAAATGTATGACGGGCTGAAGCGGAGCTGCATAAACTGTGTATATGTGTGTGTCTGCCGCTGGGAAGCCCAGGTGTCTGATGGTAATTAAATCAGGAGAGTGTTGAGCTGCTCTCTGCCTCCTGCAGCTGTAATGTCAGTGTGACGTGTGATGCTCATCCTCAGCGTCTCAGGAAAGCCAACATCATTCTGGACCTAGTGCACACTAAATATCAGAAGAAAAGGCATGGCAACATATGCATTTCCATTACTTGAACTCAAAATAATTTCAGCATTTTTTTATTTAATCACACGATTTAACCCGGTTTTGTAGAAGTCTTTAATATAATTAAAGTTAACAGGCAGAATGTGTTGAAATGACTTTCTTTCACTCAGAAATTGCTAGTAAATTTCACAAATAATTGCTAAAAAACTTAGATAAAGTAGAATTAAAATAGAATAGAAAGTGCTAGAGTTAGAGGGTCAAATAAAGGTAATACAGTATATATATATATATGTGTGTGTATATATCAATCAGTTTAATTCACTTAAACATTTGCAAAACGTGTAATTGTAAAACATAACAAAACATACTCTAAACAAAAACAAAACATACAACTTACGTTTTTCCATTATTTTACTTCAAAATAACTGAACCAATTTCAACTTTTTTGTAAGTTATATACGATTCAGCACGATTTTTAAAGTCAGTTTAATATAATTAAAATTAATTGAAAAAAAAATTGTAGAGTTGCACACTAAAAAAAGGTTGTAGAAACAATTACCAGTAAATTTCAGAAACAATTAGAAAGAATTGGCAAGTAACACACTGAACTGAACATGAAATTTTGAACAACTGAACTAATATTTTGTTGTAAAATATAGTAATCTTTGTTTTGTTTTGAAAAATAGTGTACAACTATATGATTAGAATTTAAAAAATGATAAAAGTCATGGCAACATATCTTATTACATTACCTCAGAATAATTGAAACATTTTCAACATTGTTTTTAAGTGAACTGTAAAATGTGAGTTGAAATTACGGCCAATTTAAATATACTTAAAATGTAAAGCTGTAGCTGAACTGAAGTTTGTGAGTTTTTTTAGAGTGGGATATTTTCTGCAGTGTAAGGTCACTTAGCATTTCTGATTATATAAGGCTTTTTATCCATGAATGAATCCGTCTCAGTGAGTCTATAAATCCTTTACCCTTAACAGACTCATTATCATTATATGTGGGGCATTTAAATATATGATCAAGACCTTCTTCATTTAATGGATTTTTTCACCTTTCTAAAGATGAACATTATTGTGCTGTGGATAATGGGCTATTGAATATAATTCAGTGACATTAATCGTGTATATGAGGGTTAGTTTGATGTATGCACTTGAACCTGAGCTGCATTTTTCTTTGCCTACCTTTTTTTTCCCAAATAAATTATATATATTTATGATTTAGTTTTATCATTTATTTAGACAAAATTGGTGGCAAAACAGTGTTATTTTAGTATTACTGAGATAGTATTTTTTTTAAATGTTTTTAATAACATTTTATTTTTAACATTTTTTGCTTTCATGTTAATTTTAGTTAACATTTTAGTAGTTTTGTTGTGCTTTTGTCATTTTTATTAGTTATTGTTGCTTTTAAATATGTCTATATAGTTTTTTTATTATTATTATTTTTAGTTATTTTAGTACATCAAGTTAAACTAAATGAAAATTAGAAATGTTGCCTTGAAAAATATCTGAAATAAAATAAGGTTTTTTATATTTTATAATTTTATTTTATTTAAAGTAACAAAAATATTATTATGGTTTTAGTTTTAGTTAACTATACTGTAATAACCCTGAGGCAAAATAGTATACATTCATTAAAAACTAAATTAGACAAAATAGTATATATTTAATAAAATATATATGTACATTATTAAGACAAAATAGTAGGCCAATGTAATTTTATTGGTTTTGGACATAACATAAAAAACATACTGTTTTGCCTTAATAAATTATATGTTTATTAATTTATATGTACAAAATAATATATGTTTAGTTGTAATTAGGGTTGCAAAAAGGTGGAAAATTTCTAGTAAATTTCTGAAACATTTCAGAACTTTTGGAAACTTTCCAGGATTTTTTGGAATATTCCAGGGATTTTTGGAAAGTTTCCGGAAACTTACCGGATATTTTCAACCCTAATTGTAATATACATGAATGATTAAGACTTTAGTTTTTGAGTGTCTTGTAGTGTGGGTAAATCAGAAATACATATGTGATGATAATGTAGCGAAGAAAAATAATAGTATAATAGACTACAAGAGTGTGGAATAAGTTCACTTGTATCAATCCATCAGTGTAGCGCAGCATCCCTGTGTTTGTATCAGTCTGCTTTCACGATGATGTTTTGTCAGAACAGCTCTCATTTATTCAATCAATCAACCTGTCTGATGACAGGAAGAGGCAAAACTATCATTAAATAAATGAGCCTTTCAATGCTGCTGGTGAAGCTGTCAGGATTGAATATAGTGTCACCTGCTGAGAGACGTGTGATCGACTGAAGCTTCCCTACAGACACACACTGACACAAACGCTCCTGTGTGACTTAATTCGATTCATTAGGCCGATTCTTCTCAATGTAAACATGCACAGATGTGTGTAACAGCATACGCTGCTTGTGCTCCGCTTTGAATATAAGAATCATGCAGATGAATATTCAAACATTTAAAAATGTTAAGTGTGTACATTAATGAGGAAAAAAAATTAACAAATGATTTTAGCAAATGGCTGCAATATAACAAAGAGTGAAAAATTTAAGGGGGTCTGAATACTTTCCGTACCCACTGTATATATATATAATGTTTTTTTTTTTTAAATATGTATGTGTGTGTATATAATAATTAATTTATTCAGTCAAAAATTAGGATTCTATTTTTTAATAATTCAACACTTTTGAGATTTTGGCAGTAACATCGTTTTGGATCTAATAATAATGCTGATGAATAATCGAAATCCACTCGTGTGCTTAATTTCAAAAGAGCGGAAATTAAATCAGATCCTCGTTCTGTTGGCGTTTTTCTCTGGAGACTGTTTATAATGTGGGTCTGCTTTCCTGTCGCCGGGTTTAATCACACTTCTGGTCTAAAAACTGCTCGTTTACAACTCGGTTCTCACAAAGGCTGTGGCCGTTTCTCTGCGGATCTGATGACACAGTGAATCCAGAGTCTAACATAAGCGGATGTAATGGCTCTCAGACTCAGACGGCAGAAGTGTAGGTGTTCACTGAGTCTCTTGATTTCTGTCCTCCCTTTTTATGACCCAAACTAACGAGTGCCCAGAGACCCTCTTCCTGAACAATGCACACCTTGAGCATCATCACCATCACCGAGAGAGAAGAAGCACAGTGAATCTGACCTCCACCTGTACTAAGCATCAGCTTATTATCACATGAAGTCAGAGTAGGACTGTGATGAATTATAAAACGCAGAGTTCTGACTCTGGTATAATCGGGTGATATGAGTTTGAGGCCATTGCAAAATGATACACCTGTAACCATGAGCCATGCTATTATATATTGATATTATATATTTTGTATATTAATGAGCCATGCAAGTACTCCTACTTAACTGTACTATATCATTTTAATATTGGATGTATACTGATTTTTTTGGCCATAACATGAACATAATTGTTGTTTTATCATATCAGCCAGAATTGTAATATTACATAGTTTTAATTTTAATTTTGTGTCAATAATTGTCACAAATGAATTTTTATTCAACTCCTGTGTCATCATTTTGCTCTACACACACACACACAGACACACAGATAATAAATTAATAAATTAGATAGTAAATTTAAATTGTATAGGCATACTTTTTGGTGTAAATAGTAGGTTGTGTCATTTTAATTTATATATAAATATGTATAATTTATGTAGACAAAATAGTAGACCTATCTATGCAATATGTATATTAATTAAACATACAATTTGAATGCATTATATGTAATCTTTATTATTATTATTGTATTATTATTGTATTTCTATGTTGTTTATATATTTACAGTGGGTACGGAAAGTATTCAGACCCCTATGGGGTGCTGTGTGTACATTAATGAGGAAAAAAAATTAACTTAAATGATTTTAGCAAATGGCTGCAATATAACAAAGAGTGAAAAATTTAAGGGGGTCTGAATACTTTCCGTACCCACTGTATATAATTTATTATGACAAAACAGTAGTCCTATATAATTTTAATATTGGCATTTTATTTTATTTTATTTTTTAACCATAATTTTATAGGCATTTTTTTTACTGTTACTACTGTTTTGTTTGATGCGTAGTGCGTCCTCTCTTAACCATGTTAAATCACTGTAATGTGTGGCGTATTGCTTCTCACTTCTGTCATGTTGTTCTGGTTTGTTCCTGAATTAAACTTTCTCGGTGTGTCATGTGAGTTTCTGCTGCTGGGTGTGACAGCAGGTTTATTATCATGCATCACCAGCAACTACCGTCATATTCTGATGCAATGACAGCTGTACTGACCCGAGTCCTGACGGCCCGCTGCTTTAGCAGAGAGAGACCAAAACAGAGCTTTTTTAGGAAAGTGTCACACCTTCCAATTTAGCATGTGCTCCACGCTGAGAGTGCAGCGGTTTGATGTCAAGACGTGCCAGGAGTTTGTCCTTGGTGCGGAAGATGACAGCGCAGTTGTTAGCTATTGTTTTTAATGGTTTTAGCACTACTCAAGCAGAAAAACCTGCCGTCCTCTACAGCTACAACAGAGGAAGAAACAGTAAGGGAAATAAAACAGACCTGCCATGACTTTATTAGCCTTGATCTCAATGAGTCAGTAAACTGCTGACAGCAAACAACTCTTCGTGTGTTTGTGCAATGTTGGTGTGTGTTTAAACACGCTGCTGTTCATTTTCTCACTCATCATTAGGTGTGACAGTGATGGTTTAATGAGAGCATGTACTATTCACACTCATTAGGATGTGCATCCGCTTAGATTAAGATCAGCTCCCAGAAGGCCTATAAACAGACCTTTACTCAATTAAAGCGTGACAGGAGGAAATGATGCCCATCATGGTGGCATTTTTCCACAGGTTTTGTTGCTAGAAAGATGCTAGTACGTGAAATTCAAAGGTTTCTGTTAATGCTCATTAAAGATGCAACAACTAATGGATAAACTGATCATTAAAATAAATGCCACCGAATTTGATAATCGATTAGTTGAGTCTTTTGCAGTGTGCGCTGGGAAAATCTGTCAGAGAATGTAAAGTAAACAGTGAACTTATTGAAAAATGAATTTCTAAGAAATGAAAAGATTTACTGCTAATGCATTTTCATTTTGCAAACAACACATCCAAAAAGTAAGCGTGTGATAAAATGTATGTCACAAATAATTATGTTTTTCTGTTTTGGTTGTTGCTGAGATTTAAATTTAGGTTTTAAAATAGCTATACATGCAACTTAAAATCCTATATTCAACATATGTAATAAAAGTTTAAATCTTTTAAATCTTTTGTAATGTTATAAATGTCTTTACTGTCACGTTTGGTCAGTTTAATGTGTCCTTGATGAATACAAATATTAATTTGAATACAAATATTTAATATTTATTTTTAAATGAACACTCGTATATACTGCTCAGTGCTCACAGAAGTAAAGACCTATTTTGGGACTTTCATATTGAAGCCAAACAGAGCTGTGTAACATGGCAGTAGCATCTCTGGAGATTTAATAAAAGTTCAAAGTCGGAAGGTCCACACTGTCTGCTGACATCTCACCTTCAAAGCATGATGGATCTGCAGTGCTTTCCAGGAAAGCAGAACCGCTTGTGCTCAGTGACCCAAAGTTAAACGCTAATGAGGCATCAGCAGGGAGCTGTTCAAATCCATGACTTGCAAGACTGATCTTTCTTTTCTCTTTTATTGCAGAATAAGGTTCTGAACATTGATGGTGTGAGAGTTAAACTACAGGTGAGCATCATTTTCTGCATGCAACTTTTTAATGATAGCTTAAAGGAATAGTTCACCTAAAAATGAACATTTGCCAAAAATGTCCTCACCTTCAGGCCATCCAAGATGTAGATGAGTTTGTTTCTTCATCAGATTTGGAGAAATGTAGCATTGCATCACTTGCTCACCAATGGATGCTCTGCAGTGAATGGGTGCCGTCAGAATGAGAGTCCAAACAGCTGATAAAAACATCACAATAATCCACAAGTAATCCACTCCAGTCCATCAGTTAACGTCTTGAGAAGCCAAAAGCTGCATGTTTGTAAGAAACAAATCCATCAAGACGTTTTTAACTAAAATACAATTCCATTCCATAATAACGCTTCCTTTAGTGGAAAAGTGGTCTGGTCTGAATCAGGAGATCCAAACAAATTGGTCAACTTAGAACAGAATCTTCTGGCTTGTCTAAGCTGGCCTTTTCTATAAGCTTTAAATGTAATATCTCATACAAACATGTACCATTTTAACTTTTTGTAAAGTACTGTGAATAATACGAATGAAATCAGTTACTAAAGCTCATACTTTTAATATAACAAGCTTTTAAATTTGATACCATCTGTGGGCATTTGTATCATCTCAATAAACTCTTGAGTAATTAGATGATTTAATTACCTCATTTCAAAGCAACTCCAATTATCTGTGCTGTTTTAAATACTAAGGTGATACATTTGGATGTTCCCATGTTGCTTCGCTCCCTCTGGCTAATATCGACTAAGTAAACAATGAACGCGCATCTCGAGGATCAGCTCTAATGAGAGTTTAACGAGGCTGTCATTAATCTTTAACGCTCCATTAGCCGCATGCCTCGCACTAGTGAATGGAAACACACAGACTCGACTGCGTGTTTGATTTAACCAGACAGACAGCTTGATAACCCGCTCACCTGCACGCATAATCAGAGAATAGCATTACAGTAGATGGTTTTTAAGGTCATCAGTGTAATTATTGTGGACCGTTGAACAGGGTGAGTGGTTGATAGGTGAATTAATGTCGATAGGGATTATTAAAAACGCTGTGTCAGGTCAAATGTGCAAACATCTTAAAGCGAAACTAATCTTCCCACATGTTTACGTTGTGAATCCGTGTTTTCACACATCAAGATTGGACCTCATTACTGAGGCTGTGCATGAATCTCGTTTTTAAAGTGATAGTTCACCCCAAAATACTTAAAAAAAAAAAAAATAATAAATTATTTATGTAAAAATAAGCCTAGAAAAGAGACTCTGTTTGAATCAGATGTAAAACAGTTTGTTTTTTTTCTTTGGTGACTCTGTTTGTTTTAGAAATTGCTCTTATTGTGTGCAACGTGCTTGAGTTTGAGACACAAAAGCATGTTTTTCTTTCTCAAAATGTTTAAAACATAAACTTTGGAAAATATGTATGTAATATGTAATATGTGTCTTGACAAGTTTGGATTTCTGAGACGCAGAAGCGTAGACAGAGTCGGCATCCGATTTAAAAATGAAATCACTCGTTTTTATTCATAAGTTCACACTTCATATTGGCTTCAGAGAGTCACCATTGTGTTGTTATTTTTATTTATTTAAAATGTAAAAAATTAACATTTAAATTTATGCATTTGGCAGACAGTTTTATCTGAAGCGATTTACATTGCATTCAAGGCATTAATTTCTATCAGTTTTACATACCCCGGGGATCAAACCCATGACCTTTAGGTTGCTAGTGTTGTACTATTAAACATATAGATTCCAAAAGAGGGTTTTCACAGTGATGCCATTAAAGAGCTATTTTTAGTGAACTATTATTAATGAACTATTATGTGCTCACCCTCGGGCCATCCAAGATGTAGATGAGTTTATTTCTTCATCAGATTTGGAGAAATGTATTCCATCAGTTGCTCAGCAATGGATCCTTTGCAGTGAATGGGTGCTGTCAGAATGAGAGTCCAAACAGCTGATAAAAACATCACAATAATCCAAAGTACTCCACACCACTCCAGTCCATCAATTAATGCTTTAGAAGCCAAAAGCTGTGTGTTTTTCTGAGATGCCCATCTTTATGAAGGTGGACAGGAGGATATGGTGGTTAACTGTGTCAGAAGCAGCAGGCAGATCCAGCAAGACGAGTACTGAGGATTTGGAAGCTGCTTTTGCCAGTTTCAGGGCTTCAGTAACCGAGAGCAGGGCAGTCTCAGTCGAGTGGCCGCTTTTGAAGCCAGATTGGTTGTTGTCCAGGAGGCTGTTCTGTGCAAGGAACATAGAGAGTTGCTCAAGTGTCTTTGCAGTGAACGGAAAAAGGCATAACGGTCTGTAGTTTTCTAAAAGTGCTGGATTTAGAGAGGGTTTTGTAGTGTGGAGAATTGGTCATTGATGTTTCTTGTTTTATTTATGAAGAATATTGCAAAGTCATCAGCTGTAAGAGTTGATGAAGGAGGAGGGGAGGAGGACAGAGAAGAAAAGAGAAAGTTTTGTAAAGTGTGCGAGAGTCAGAACAGTTGTTAATTTTGTTGTGGTAGTATGTTGTTTTAGCAGTGGAGACATTTGCAGAGAAGGAAGAAAGAAGTGACTGATACACACTAAGGTCGGTCGAGTTTTTTGATTTGCGCCATTTCCTCTCTGCAGCCCTGAGTCTAGAGCGATGTTCACGGTGAACATCGGGACAGCCAGGGGCAGAGGGGGTAGTACATGCTGGTCTGGATGAAAAGGGGGCAAAAGTTGTCTAAGCAAGATGTTCGAGTGGAGCAGAGAGTGTCAGAAGCACTGTTTGTGTCCAGTGCTGAAAACTGAGAGGTTGAAGGAAGTGAGGATGAAACCATAGAGGATAGGCGAGAG
>NW_015548217.1:1049552-1056794 GCF_001515605.1 Sinocyclocheilus anshuiensis | reverse complement strand
GAGCGTAGGTTACGCCAAAAGGTGACCTGTGGAGGAGTATGTGCTATGTCAGGAGTTAGTGTGAGGTTAGAAGTGGTGAGGAAGTGGTCTGAAGTGTGTAATGGAGTAACTAAAGTGTTGTCAGTGCAATAGCGTGTGTAGATGAGGTCCAGTTGGTTACCTGATTTGTGAGTAGCCGTAGTAGACACTCGCTTGAGATCAAATGAGGCGAGCAGAGTGTTGAAGTTAGCAGCCTGGGGTTTTTCTAGATGGATGTTGAAGTCACCGAGCAGTACCAGAGGAGTACCGTCCTTAGGAAAGTTTGATAGTATCACATCCAACTCCTCCAAGAAGCTACCCAGTTGACCTGGGGGACGATAAGTTGAAGTCACCGAGCAGTACCAGAGGAGTACCATCCTCAGGAAAGTTTGAAAGTAACACATCCAACTCCTCCAAGAAGTTGCCCAGTTGACCTGGGGGAAGATAAACGACTACAAAGTGAATTTTAACAGGGTGGGTAATAGTAATTGCATGTGATTCAAATGAACTGTTGCCTGTAATAGATGGTAGAAGATCAAATTTCCATTCATTTGAGATAAGTAGACCAGTACCTCCACCCCTCCCAATCGCGCGAGGGGTGTGGGAAAAAGTGAAATTAGTGGAGAGGGCTGCAGGAGTGGCAGTGTCCTCTAGGTTTGATCCAAGTCTCCGTTAGGGCCATGAGGTTGAGACCGGAATGAGTAGCAATAGAAGAAATAAATTCTGATTTGTTTACAGCAGACTGGCAGCTCCAGAGACCAAATGGAATAGAGAGTAAAGTAGTAGAGGACATAGGGACAGGCTGTAGATTATTAGGATTGGCCTGCCTCCAACGTACAATGCGTGCTTTCCGAGTGTTAGTAGTAATAGTAGAGATTTGAAAGCACATAGTGAGTTGTCTAAACAAGTATATGAGGACAAGGCTACACAAAAAGTAAAGAAAGGGGAGAAAAGCAAAACTCAAGTGCCTTGTTGGTGTCCTTGCTCGGTGGAGTCGCTCAGATAGAGTTAATGGTCATTACACTCATCGGTCTTCACACGAGGAGGCTTCACATGAGGGCTGCCGTGGTGAACTAACCAATTTTATACTCGCCTGATTACTTGTTATTGAAGTCAGCTGGCCACACCTTACTACTTAGCAAACCGAAACTGGAAAGTCACCCGATATGCACGAGAACAAACGCGACTAGAGCACTTGTTTACCACGGTAAACACAATAATCAAAACAATGTTTCCTAGCAACGACAACCGCGCTAAAATCTAATGAGAACAGAAAGCAAAACACTTACAAGCTGCTGTCCTCTTCTGCTGCTTGACTGCTTCTTCTAACAAGTTTATTGAAGATTGTGAGGGATTTGGCTGTCCGGATGGAATTTGGTAGGTAATTCCACCAACAGGATACAGTGAAAGAAAACATCCTTGAGAGTGATTTTGTGCCTCTCTGCAATAGGACCACGGAGCCGCTGCTCGTTTACCAACTGCAGGCTTCTGGAGGGGATGTTGATGCATAGGAGAGAGTGTAGGTAGGGGGTGCGCAGCCTATGGCAGTTCTGTAGGCAAGCACCAATGACTTGAACTTTATGGGAGCCGCGACTGGAAGCCAGTGCAGAGAGATGAGAAGCAGTGTGACATGGTCCCTCTTGGGCACATTAAAAACAAGATGTGCTGCTGCATTCTGAATCATTTGCAGAGGTCTGATTGCACATGTTGGAAGTCCAGCCAGAAAAGCATTGCTATAGTCCAGCCTAGAAATGACAAGGGCCCGGACAAGAAGCTGTTTTGCAACATGATCTTTAAAGGTCAGCTGATCATCAAGGATCATCCCAGGATTCCTGGCTGAACTCAGTAGGATTATTGTTGATAAGCCCAGTTGGATAGTAAACTGGTGCTGTAATGAGGGGGTGGCTGGGAAGATGAGAAGCTCTGTCTTTGCCAGGTTGAGCTGCAGGTGCTGTTCTTTCATCCTTGCTGAGATGTCCGTCAGGCAGTCTGAGATCCGAGCAGTTAGCCGTTGGATCATCTGATTGAAATAAAAGGTAGAGCTGTGTGTTATCAGCATAGCAGAGGTAGAAGAACCCATGTTCCTGAATGATGGATCCCAGTGATTTAGTGTATATAGAGAAGAGGAGGGGTCCAAGAACTGATCCCTGAGGAACCCCAGTGACCAGTTGATGTGATTTGGATACCTCTCCTCCCCAAGCTACCCTGAAGGACCTGTGAGGTAAGATTCACAGTGGAGTGCAGTTCCAGTGATGCCCATCGATGAGAGGGTGAACAGAAGGATTTGATGATTAACATTGCTGAACACAGCAGATAGATCTAGCAGAATGAGAACTGAAGATTGGCTCTTGCACTCCATAGCGCTTCAGTGACTGACAGCAAGGCGGTTTCATTTCAATGGCCACTTTTAAATCCTCTGCAGTAATAATGCTCCCTCCGGAGATAAAGTTGTCTGGTCTAAATCAGGTGAGAAATCTGCACAGATCAAGCACTGTTTACAAGCCAAAACAGCTCTAAACAAATATGTGTGTGGATTTTGATGTGAGAGACAACATGAGATGGACTTTTTCACTGGAGGAAGAATTATTATGGACTCGTATTTTAGCCGGAAACAATGGTTTGAAGTTAAAAACATCTTAATGATGGATTTGTTTATTACAAACACACAGCTTTTGGCTTCTCAAGAAGTTAATTGATGGACTGGAGTGGTGTGGATTACTTGTGGATTAATCTGTAAAGCTGTTTGGACTCTCATTCTGACATTTCTACATTTCTCCAAAATCTGATGAAGAAACAAACTCACCTACATCTGGGATGGCCTGAGAGTGAGCGCATTTTCAGCAATTGTTAATTTTCAGATAATCCATTCCTTAAAAAATTAAAATTAATATACTGTATGTGCATATTATAAATCACAGAGTAATGAATCTGTTTGTCACACAAAACTATTGCATGCCTTCAAATGACTTGGAGCCATTTATGATGCTTTTTTAATGCTTATTTGTATGTGTGTGTGCGCGCATTATCTCCCAGTCTTTGTTAATGGCAGGCTGTTCTGCTCATCAGCATTCATGTCTTCTCGCTCAGATTCATCAGTGTGAAACATGACCCTGGCCGACAGGTCTCTGCGTGTGTGTGACAGGTGCTCTTATCAGGACGTGGATGGTGTAATAGGTCTCGACCTCAGCCATAAATCCACATTCTTGTCCTCCACCTCACGCCATTACCACATCGGCTAATTAAAGCTTGCGCTCCTCTGCTTCACTTCAAGTGCTTTTATAGTGAAGAGTGAAACCTGATTTTATAGTGTGTGTGTGTGTTGAATGTATGAATGAAGCAGGTAATGTTTGTGTCTCCTCTTGCTCTGTAGATCTGGGATACGGCAGGACAGGAGCGATTCAGGAGCGTGACGCATGCCTACTACCGAGACGCTCACGGTGAGTTGCATTGTACTGCAAAAATCATTTTCTTTATCAAAAAAGTGACATAAATAGAGCAAAAAAGTGAGGTTGAAGAAAAAATAAGAAAAGAAAAAAAAAGAGTACAAAACAAGAAAAATGAATTGCCTTGCAAATGGAGCAAGAAAAATCAAGTTAATTGTAATGTCTTCATTAAATTTTTAATGGAAAATGAGACAAAAAAATAGATTAAGAAAGTAGGATTTTTTTTTTGTGGTGTTAAAGCTACAATCAGATTCTGAGTAGTAATTGCAATGCTATAATTGGTCTCTGATATTGGAAATGGTTTGCCAGTGTTTTTTGCTAAGACGTATTTGATGCTTTTATTAATAGAATTCTAAAAATGGCACATCCAAGCCGTTTGTCACTCTATTTTGATCTATTTCTCCTTCATTTTATCGCTGTCTTCCAGACTTAAATGCACATTGTTGTATATATCAGATTTGTTAATATTTTTCTTTAGACATTAAGTGGCGACCCAACACAGCAGATTATTGTACAATTAAAATCATGTTTCCATGAACTGCACAGGCCTAACAAAAACTGACATGTTTATAACTGAATAGGAATGAATATGAAAATATACAATATATTCAATCAATTATTCATTAGATTAACAAACGTTCACAGACCCCTCACCCAATAAACATACTGGGTGCCAAGTTGTCTGTGAACAGGGCCCAGGACCCTGGTTTATTTATAATTAATTATAACTAGTTATGATTAATTATTCATATTTCCCCATGAATGAGCTGATTCGCTACAAAGTGATTTACTCATAAACCAATTTTTGATGTAGTCTGAGTCGTTTTTTTATTTTGTGTATTTGTGTTTGTTTTTACACGCTTGTTTGAATATTATGTTTGAATATTAAACTTAGCTTAAACTCACTTCATTTTGGATTTATTTATTTTTCAGAAAACAAGACTTAATAAGTTAAATAATTTTGCTTCTCAATTAAATGCATCTTGGTTTAAGAATGTTTAGATATGTTTACTGGGGGAAAAAAACTAGACAAAAATACTTAGTAAGCAAATCATTTTTGCAGTGAACCCATTGTTGATGTAATCTGAATCATATTTTCTTTTATCTCATGTAGTTTTGTTTTGAACTGAATAGCAATAAGAAAATATTAATTTTGCAAATGCATAAACATCAGCAGGAGTGCGATTTACCCTTGAATCCTTTTTGATGTAGTGTGCGTCATATTTTCTTTTATGTTGTGTACTTTTGTTTGTTTGTGAGAAGTCACGCATCTGTCTTATTTGGAAGCTTCTGCAAAGATGTCAGATGAATTTGCGCTAAAATACTTTCTGATTTCACCATTTGATGTTAACAACAAAAGAAATGGGAAACGTTTTTCTAATACCTATTTATTTTGCCATCCTAATTGCGTATGATTATATGGTTAGCAGCATTTCATCAACTACATTCAGCATTGTTTGTCTGCTTTCAGAGCAGACCTCGCAACCCACCAGTTGAGATTCACTCATATGTGACTACCAAATTTCTCTCACATTTCCCATGTCATAAACATGATCTCCTGCCAAAACAACAACAGCGTAATCCAAAGGAAGAAACAGTGCTTTTATTTTAAGGTTTTTCTCACTCATAGAAAACCATTATAGAGAAATGTTACGAACATTGCATTAATATCCTGGTTTCATTAACTTGCATGTAGATGGATAGTGGGGCTGTGCATGAAGTGCAAAGTTTTTTTTTTGTTTTTTTTTTCTTCTAATGGTTTTCTATTGAAGAGAAAATGGCTATAAAAGTTTTGTTATTGCTGTGTCTTGTTGTTTCGGCAGTAGATAATATTTATGACATGAAAAATGAGAGAGAAATTCAGTTCTTGGTCATTGTTTTAGAACATTAAACAACATTAAGTGTTTTAGTGTTACTTTTCTTGCAATTTTATTCTCTTAAGACTTTTAAGAGTTTGACTTTTGAGAGAGAAATTCAGTTCTTGGTCATTGTTTTAGAACATTAAACCACATTAAGTGTTTTAGTGTTACTTTTCTTGCAATTTTATTCTCTTAAGACTTTTAAGAGTTTGACTTTTACTCTCTTAAGTTTGAATTCTGTAATGATACGACTTTCTTCTTGAAATTGTTCTGGCACACAGCACTAAAGAGCCATCATAGTACTAAACTCGTAATAGTAATTTCATTTCAGATCATTTAAGATGCTGTGAAGATCACTTTATACTGAACCTTTTGTGTAGCCAACAGAAAACATGATGCAAAATGGTGTTTATGTGCAAATTTTGTAGTAAAGCACACCGAAGACATGTTTGGCGCAGTGTTATTAACTAAAACTGAAACTAAAAATAAAAATAAAAAAAATAAACAAAATGAATGTTGTCTGAAAAAAATTAAATAGGCCTATATATTTTTATTTAATAAAAAGTAATGTTTTAAATATAACGTTTTGAATACTGAAAGATGATTTAAATTATATTATGAAACTAAATCCTGAGTCATTGATTGATTCATTCAACTGATTTGTTCAAAACAGTGTTATTTTAGTTACTATTATTGCTTTTATTAAGATTTGAATTTGAATTTTAATATTTTATTTTTGTTATCCATTTTAATTTTATTTAAAGTTGTAGCAATTCTTTTTGTCATTTTTATTTGTTTTTTATGTCTATATATTTTTTATGATTTTCTTGTTGTTGTTTTAGTTTAATTTAGCCTGAATATCTCTCAAAATTTCTGATATATTGTACCAAACATACACCTTAGGAGAGATACACCACTGAATTTAAATTATGTAAGCTGGCTTTTGTGCTCCGTTTCAGCCTACCTGGAACAGAAAGAGCCACTTAGATCTGCAGTGAAATGCAATTGGTTTGAAGTACCGACCATCTAAAGCAAAACCAAATGACAGATCGTTATAACAAAATCCGCGTTCTCGTATGCAGAGTAGCTGTTTTGCGTTCCCGCAGTAGCTTTTGAGTTTCAAGACTGTTTTAGTGCATTGCTAATTTTTCAGTTTTTAACGCATTACTAAAGCTTTCTGAGAGCCGCCCACACCAGCCCACGCTCTTACACTTCAAACAAGACCGATTGGATCATAAAGAGCAGCTATTATGATTCTTTTAAATGAGGTTCTGATGCATGTACACACACTCGACACCCTTTCACTGCACATTTCCAGCAGGGAGTGATTGACGTTTAAATTGATGCAGAGCGATGCCATAATGCACTCTTTTTGCGGCCGACCGTTTTCCCCTCGTGAACCTGTCACATGCAAACGGTCCTAACCTCACACGCCATGCGCATACAGATCCTCAAATCACATCCCAGAGAGTCACCTTAGACATCAGGGCTGGTGGAGCTGCTGCTGTCCTGCATGTGTGGAGCTTTATTAGGGTGCATGTGAGTCTGAGCAGATCTACTGTACTCCTGACGCCCACGGACTGCCTCTCCCATCTGTGCCGTGCCTATGTGCCATCAGCTCACCGAGAGACATGGCACTGCACCACAGATCACATCAAATATGAGAACTGGGAGATGGGTGCGTTTGAATGTTGCTCAGATGATTCATATTTCATCCCGGTGCTCTTCTGTGAGTTTTTAGCATCAAAAATGTAGCTTAGTATCATAATGTCTTCAGAAATGCAATTGTGGCGTTATAAAGGTTGTTTGAGCATGTACTATGGTATTCTTTGAAAGTACCATAGCATATGAATATGCTATTCATTCAGTTCCATTATATATATATATATATTAGTGCTGGGCAACGATTAATCGCGATTAAT
>NW_015548217.1:999371-1049334 GCF_001515605.1 Sinocyclocheilus anshuiensis | reverse complement strand
TTTATGTAATATATGTGTGTGTACTGTGTATATTTATTATGTATATATAAAGACACACACAAACAGTATATATTTAGAAAATATGTACATGCATTTACATGTGTATATTTATATTCATATAATTTATATTATATATGTGACCCTGGACCACAAAACCAGTCTTGAGTGTCAATTTTTCCAAATTGAGATTGATAAATCATCTGAAAGCTGAATAAATAATCTTTCCATTGATGTATGTTTTGTTAGGATAGGACTGAGATATTTGGCTGAGATACAACTATTTGAAAATCTGGAATCTGAGGGTGCAAAAAAAATCGAAATATTGAGAAAATCATCTTTAAAGTTGTCCAAATGAAGTTCTTAGCAATGCATATTACTAATCAAAAATGAAGTTTTGATATATTTACGGTTGGAAATTTACAAAATATCTTCATGGAACATGATCTTTACTTAATATCCTAATGATTTTTGGCATAAAAGAAAAATCGATAATTTTGACCCATACAATGTATTGTTGGCTATTGCTACAAATATACCCCAGCGACTTAAGACTGCTTTTGTGCTCCAGGGTCGCATATAAGTATATTTAATATATAAATATATTTTTCTTAAATATATATATGCATGTGTGTGTATTTACATATACATAATAAATATACACAGTACACACACATATATCATGTACACAAAAACTTTTATTTTGGAACGCGATTACTCACAAATAATCATTGCTCAGCAAAGATCTCAGATTTTGGATATTTGGCCATTTTTATTCATTTTGGTGGAATGTTTTTCCAAGCCTGGTCTGAAACCACCATTATTTTTGTTCATGGAAATTAAAAAACAAAACAAATATTTATGTATGCATGTAAGCATTGAAAGATGTCTTTAATTCAGAAACATTTATTAATTGTTAAACTGTTATATAATAATTTATAATTTATTTCCTAAATTAATTTACTGCTTTCATTGTGCTTTCTTTGTCTCTTGTTTATTTTTCTTTGTTGTCTATTAAAAAACAAACAAACAAACAAACCTCTCAATAAAATCATCATCAGATTTATGGTAGTGAGAATTGGGTGGGTTGACCTAAAAAACAGGCATCGTTTTGTACCTTGATAGGTTTCCAGATTTAGAAGGAAAGTGAACAGTTTGAAACATTTGACATATGTCAGTCATACACTGCAAATGAGAAATGATGATCCCTCAGCTCTCTTTTATCAGCAGATCTGTAGCATATTCATCATCTACTGCTCATCAGATAAAACAAACACAACGTGAAGGGAAAAGGACGCACGCTCTTCAGAGAAGCTTTCAAAGCCATTCAGATGAAATTAATGATGTATGAGCTTTATTCAGTTGAATGTGTGAGCTGTCTGTATTGATTGAACGCTCTGCCTTATTTACCTAATTTGATTTTCAACCACTTTATAACCAAATGCAAAGGTAATGTGAATGATGAAATGTCTTTCAGAACTAAAGGTGCAGTGGTTTGTGGGTAGTTTTGGTTGAGTGTCTCTCTCTCTCTCTCTCTCTCTACCTCAATTTCTCTCTCATCTACTTTCTCTCTCTACCTTTCTGGGTCAATAATAAATGATAGTATTTTTGGGCAAGGTTTTGAGAGCAAGATAATAATGGGCTTCAGAAATGGTTTTGACATGATTATTGTTAATTGCAGTCATTATTGAAGTGCCACTCACATGTGTCAGTCTAACTGGGCTCTGAAAAGGCACTTTGTGACGAGTCTTTGTTCCTTTGCTCCAGTTTGATTGTTTATTCGGGCCAATATGCATTCAAAGCAGCATTTTACATCTTTTGTTCCAGCTTTTGCATATGCTATACTGACATATGGGGAAGAGAAGACGTCACATCTTACTGTATATGGAGACATGAAGCGGTTGATATTTCTGCCTGCTTAATTAGTGACGTAGCAGGTGACAAAACATTCAAGCTTCTTAAGAACAAAATTATGGCTGTTTCAAAATCTAGTGAGGATTTGAGACAACATAGACATGTTTGAGTCATTGAATTGCTACTTTTGGACATTTTCAACACATCTCAAGTTATGTGTATCTGTGATGGAAATGGCATCTTTGGAATAAAATGGTAAACTAATTTGTCTTGCTATAATGTTAATTTCATAGGAGTTTATGGCTTGATCGGAAATGACACAAAATCACAACAATAGTGACATTTGGATATTTTTCATCTGAAATTTAACCACAGGCTCTTCACCACAGGCGGTCTTCTTGAGAAACAATTAACTATCTATTGATAAAATGTTTTTATTAGAGGCAAAAGGTATAAATGACTGTGGGACATTTAATTTGTTAAAATTAATTTAAAACATTTTTACACAAATATTGAAATGGTTTATGTTTAATTTCACTCTTTGTTTAGATTATCATAATAATAATTTCATTCATTTTATTTTCAAAGTTCGTTTTATTTTCACAAAAGCATTTGAAAATAATGTTCTGACTGGTCATTTTCTGACTTCCTGACTTTTGTTATGCATATAAATATATATAAATGTCATAAAGTCAGAAAATGACCAGTACCTTTTCTGTTAAATTTACAGACACTTCTTTTAACCCTAAAACACAACAAAATTCAATGCATAATTCACAATACGGGTAAAACCTGTGTAAAATAAATAAATAAATAAATTAATAAAAATAAAAAAAATACTGAAAATTCCTTAATATTAACAGTACACTGGGTCTTGTTTTTAGGGATTTTTCTTAGATTTTAGGCTGATTAAATAAATTAGAGCATTTTAAGATAATTTATTTTCTAAATAAAGTCCACAGGGCTCTATAATTGAAGAAACATGCAATGCAATACATCAAAATGCGCAATATACATTACACATGTGGAGTGTGATGACTGAAACATGACCTGTGTAACAGTAAATTTTTACAGCTCTTTCTCTTTCTCCTTGTTTAGTTGCATTGAAAATGCACTTCGTGCAATTAAAACTGCTTCACAGGTTTATGTAAAATACTCTCAACTTCTCCATATACACAGCTGAATACTATGAATAATGAGCATTGCAGAATTAAAATGCAGGCGTTTTGTGAAGCTGCAGGGGGATGATTTCTCTGTTTCTCCCGCTGTGAGACGAGTGAAGGAAGTTTCTGGAGTTCAGAAATCTGTACATGCCACACTCTAAAACTAAAGTTTTGCTTAACAAAAAGAATTAATGCAACAGTTTGGATCAGTCTTTTGGAGTTATGACCTCTTCTAATGAAAATATGTTCAATTAACAAATTACACTGAATGATAGCAACTAAAAATTTTGAGGAATGAACAACATTTTAAAGTTGATTACTCAATAAAATTAATTTGTTACAATTAATTTCAACATAATTCAGTGGTGGCCCTGGAATCTATTTCAGTTCAAATGAATGGGCTAGGATGGCACATGCTGAATCTAACTTATTTAGCATGTAAATGTAACAAACAAGAAAGATATTACCTGTCATCGACATTAGTGCACTCATGGTCAGTAATAACCAAAAAACTTTAACATATCAGAAAATGTTGGTATTACAGTTTTTCTTGATTACTAACACACAACTCACAACTGTAAACACAAAACTCTCAAAACTTCACACCAACTTCCAGGTCAAAGTCAAACATTTTAGTCAAAAACCCATTCTATTTTGTCAGACTCAAACTTTGGCCATTTGACTTTTTGACGCAAAAATTGTCTTTGGCGTGCATATAATACGCAGTTTTCAAATGCATATGATACGCATCTACCCAACAACCCTAATCCTACCCATTGCGTAGCATATACACGCCAAAGTCAATTTTTGCGTATCAATACCACTAGTTTTTGTTTTTATTTGGCGTACTATTTATACGCACTTTCATGAGATCGGGTTGGACAAAAAGAGGAACAAAAGCAATGTTTAACAGAACTCATCAAAATAATGTTGCAACTTAAAAGCTTTAATTAAATCAGTTAGTCCGTTCTTTTCAATTGAACCATGTTGTGTAAAAGATTCTCTGAATGTCTTTCACGAGCGCATGCAACCTGTCAGCGTCTACAGTCTCTGATGCACAATCTCACTCCCACGAGCAGAAACTGTTTCAAGGTTACAGCGGTTTGTGTTTCTGCTTTATTGAAAATTCCCCCTCACATATATTTGTTCAGACATTGTAAATGGAGAACACCTGGCTTTTGAGATGCTCGCAAACAAACTGTCAATTATTTCCATCTGCACAGCTGAATCGCTGTCTCGTTGGTTCAGACGCACAGGCGCAGGAGGCTGTGATCGTAGGGACCCCGACACGCTGCTGTCGCTTCCCATCAGTCCTCCGCTCGGCTCCTGTCACTCAACGCAGTGAACGCAGGACTCGCATGGACTTTAGGAAAAGTCGCTTTGAAAGAATTTAGCACTGCATTGTCTTACAAAAAAAACTAAGATTGAATTAAAAGCGTCTTGCATGCAAACTCTAGCTGTTAAGAGCTGATAAAACAATCTCCATTCAGACCGTCTCTTCTCCATTCTGAATAATGGTGAGTGTGTGTGTGTGTGTGTGAGAGACAGAATGCACAGCCAGACGTTGTTTGTTCCTCCGTCTGTGCCACTTCCCTCGTACCAGAGATGGTAATTATCCTTTAATGTTTGCCCTTCACGGACCTTCATCTCCCCCAAACCCCAAATATAGGACTGAATCCATAAACACATCACACGGTGCGAGCGGCTGGAGTGCTTCAGATTACATGCTTGTAAAGCCAGAGGACTCATCCACTAACTTTATACTGCTTTCTCTTCCAGTAATAAAATATTTTACAGAGTGCAAAAGGACTTTTTGTGTTTAGAAACAACCGATGTCTGAGTTGATGTTGAGGTTTTTCATATACGTGATTAATGTCTTGTCTGTCTTTTCAGCTCTTTTGCTGCTCTACGATGTGACAAATAAAGCTTCTTTTGACAACATACAGGTAAGGCTCGTGTGCATTTAGAGCTCAATACCCCTTTTGATATCGCAATTTCATTTTAAGAGTTTCTTTGTAATAATAAACCTGTGAATGTCCTCTTTTATTGAGTGCAAAAGATATTTTGTTTATCTTAAACAGCAATTTTCCTGCATTTTAATGTTTCCCTAAAGACTGAGTCAAGGTTTCTTGCCCCAAAAGCAGGCGTAATTTAGTTTTTCATAACCATTTTCCATTTCCATTTTATCTTTAGGAGTATACATAAATATCCTGTAATTACTTGCATATTTTCTCTGTAATTATGCATGAGAAATGCATAACCGTGGGTTGCTGGAGTGCAATATAATTTGCGCTGCATCTTTGCAGCGGCTTGTGTACGTTACTATGTGATTGCAAACATTTCATCGCAATAAGATAAGAGAATCAATACAGATTTAATGGATTTCATTTGATTCAAATTCACAGTTAACTTTTGATTTGATTGGAATTTCAGTTGGACTCAGTTTTGATTAATTTGTGCATATTTTTGTTATAATGTCAGTTTTTGTTTACACATAAATCATTCTCTCTCAACTAACGCTGTAAATTATACAGGGCTGTGTTTCAAACTGAATCACGAGTCATTTGCTTAGTGAAGGTCAGGCTGGATGTTGTTGATTCACTTATTAAGAGCTGGCTCATAAGAGTTATTTGTTCATGAATTTAATCTGACTAGTTACATTGTTTGTTTGTTTTGGCATTGTTTCTTAAACTTGCTTCAAAAGACCAATGAAAATCCTGTTTTATTATAAAGTCATGATAAAATCAACACAGGTTACAGCATAACTAAATTCTTTTGAGAATCTTATTTAGCCTTTACACCAAGAAATCAGACCCTATTTATTAGTATTTATAATGCACGTTCCTGATCTTTTTTCGGATTTTTTTATTAATCCATGTTACTCAAATATGAAATACTTTTATGAAAATGGCATATCTTGCTCAGCATCTGAAATGATTTTCCTTTTAGGCTGATGTCATGAATCGCACTTATTTTTTCATCCCCTCTCCTCCAGTTATCTGACTCAGTTTTGAAGAATAAATTCTCGATGGATAAAATAAAAGTTTTGCCCTACATTTTTTTCTTACTTCTATTGTGTTTAAAAATACGTCAGATTATGGTTGTGAATGGCATTTTGTGATGACTTTAATATCAAGTAAAATGTATTTCTATAGTACTTTTTACAATACATTATAGAAAAAAAAAGTAATTGCGAGACATTAATTAAGAATTCTATCTTTCTTGCAATTCTGAGTTTACCATTCAGGGTTTGTTTTGTTATTGCTATGAAATGAAAAAAAAAAAAGTAATTGCGAGACATTAATTAAGAATTCTATCTTTCTTGCAATTCTGAGTTTACCATTCAGGGTTTGTTTTGTTATTGCTATGAAATGAAAAAAAAAAAAGTAATTGCAATTTTTAGCTCGCAATTCAGATTTTTTTCTTGCAGTTCACAAAGTAATTTAATGACATTTTCAGAGTAACTTGCCCAACACTGCTGGCAACCCAGCGCTGGGTAAATATTGGACAGAACACATGCTGGGTTGTTTTATTTAAGTCAACTATTGTTTAAAAATGTATTGAAAAATATTTTTAAAAATTATTGAAAAAAATATAAAAATGTTGTTTAAAAATTATTATATTGCTGCCTTAAAAATGGTCTGGAAATGTAAAAAATCACACAGAATTACTAGAGGCAACAGCAATAATCAAAAGATGAACATTTATTATTAAGCAAGAACACATGGACAAAATATATTTTACAAATTGAATTTATTTGGGTGAATACAGAATAGTTTACAATATTACATATATTTAAACTCGTTCAACATGCATTTTAGAAATAAAAAATGTAATATTTAAAAGTGCCATTTTAATTTAAGTGTATTCAACCATTCTCTGTAATCACTTTTTACTGAAATAGTGCTAATTCTCGTGCCGGTGTGTCGCCGAAATCTGAGCCGGTGAAGGGCTGCTGTTTGCGAGGGAACTGCAAACTTTAGACCGTGGCCTTGCGTTTCACTCGTAGCAGAGAGATAGCGTGACTGACTCCAAAACCTGCCCATAAACAAACAGTACTGAGATTAGAGAACATATTTTATTATCATATTTAAATTATCTTAAGCTCAGTATTATTACAAATACAATCCATTTATGTTATGTAAGGCAAAAGGCATTTCCAGCGCAAAACGACTCTCGTCCTTGTGTTGTGTTGTGTAAAATAATATAATTTACAGCACAGTAAAGACTTTATAAATGAAATAAAATGTATACAAACCCTTATTTTGCTGAAGAAGTGCACCAAATCAATAAGCCCGTACTCTGACTGTAACTCAGCAGCTGCGTTGTTTCATCAGAGACAGGCTCAACCCAGCGGTTGGGTAGAAAAAAATAACCCAGCGTTAAAAACGACCCAGCAACTTAGTTACAGAAAAACTACCCAGCACCTGGGTAAAAAAATATTAAAAGTAACCCAATAAAATGACCCAACGGGCTGAACCCAGCATTTGGGTTAAAAAAAATAACCCAGCATTTTTTAGAGTGTATGTATATGGATAAATGTGTAGATAGATAGATAGATCTAGTCTGCATTTCTGTTTTGGGTTAATCTGTGTTCTGAATTCATATTGATCTTATTGTGAGCAATTCATCCATGCATATTTAATTTTTAAGCAAAAAAATTTTCTGTCATTTAGGCTGCCTAAACCCTGCCAGGTATGTACACTCTAAAAAAATGCTGGGTTAAAAAGTGACAAACCCAGCGGTTGGGTTGTTTTGACCCAGTAGCTGGGTTTGTCCCTTTTTAAGCCAGAACTGGGTTATATTTAACCCAGCATTTTTTAGAGTGTAAGAAAAGGCCAGACTTTAACCACACTTTCAACTACATGTTTGTTGTGCATCTGTACTGTATGTGTGTTTATTAGACAGTGATCAAAACACATGGACTCTCGCAGATGTGCAATGAATTTAGAGCGAGAACGAGGGGGACAAAGTTTTGGGCTAATGATTTGGAAATGAGATGTGAGTTTAATGACTTGAGCATCAAAGAGAGGTATTGAGGCCATCTGTCCTGCAGGTTTACAGCTGTGGGCCCAGTTATTAATACATCATGAAGTATTGCACCATTTATAACCATTAGCCGTGACGCAGGGTGACAGATCTCACCCCGGGCTTTTAAAGATCCTTATTAATATGTGAACATGTAAACACACAACCCCCTCACACTCCCACACACATTTCTCTCTCTTATGTGTTCACAGACACATAAACGTGTGAAAAACAAACAAATATCAGATGTTCACATGTGCTGTTCCTCAGACCAAAGGTTGCGGCTCACGCCCACATGCATTTGCATCTCAAGAAGCTTTGTCTGCTGTCAGACTCATAACCATAAGGGACTTTATGAGTGTGTGTGTGTGTGTGTAACGCAGCACCTGTTCATTTGCACAGAGGCACTCAAGCCTCAACTCTGCTGCTCAGGTTAATTAGCGTAAATGAATGCTAATCACTGTGACGAACCAGGAACAAAAGCCTGAGATACGGAAAGCCAAAGCCTTCACGTCACACCGCCAAAAAATCTGCAGGGTTTTTGTTGTGTTGGGAGGTAAAAATACCATAAAAAATGTAATTATTCAAATTATTTTTCTTATCCTGTTGGAAATATTATTATTATTCTTAATAGTAACAATAAATACATTAATAATAATAATAATAATTTATATTATTATTTATAAATATTATTATCATTATTATTATTATTGTTGTAAAAATAAACAAGACTAAATGCACTTAAATTAATGATATTATTGTTCAAAAGTTGGTATAATTGCTTAATGCTTTTGAAAGAAGTCTCTTCTACTCACCAAGGCTGCATTTATTTGGTGAAAAATGCAGTAAAACGGTTTTGAAATAATATTTGATATATTTTATTTTTCAGGATTCTTTGATGAGTAGAAAGTTCAAAAGAACAGCATTTATTTAATTTAATGCAGCCTTGCTGAAGACAAGTATTAAATATACATGGACCCCAAACTTTTGAACTGTAGTGTATATGTTAACCTTTATAATTTCACTGATGTATGTACCGTCATGCAGCCATGATTCAAGCCGAGCGCAGCATTGCATTAAGTTTTCTCTTTATTGTGAAGGCATGCGGCGCGCTGAATAAACATCAGCTTCTGTCTGGAATGCGGCGCTGAAGTGCTGCGCTATTGCTGGCAGCATCGTTTTCATTACTCTCACAGATAATTGACACATTCAGTGCTAAATAGGATTACACTGGGTTAAGGGAGGAGAAATGAATTTCACATGGTTGCATCAGCATCTTAGGTGAGTCTTTAATCAGCCACATGGTCACTAATAAGCACCGGCTAAATCTCTTCCTGTGGCACCTTGGAGTGTCATTAAAGTTTGAATTTTTTATCCACTTTCAGTAATTTACACATAATTGTTTTGCTGTTTGGTGAGATAATGAACGTTGTTGTGGTTTGTAGGTCATGCATAAGATCAGGCCGAATGTTTAAACCAAGAGATATCGATAATCAAAAGATAAGTAAATTAAGGATTTGAGAGTGTGGAGGTGATTTGCGTGAACAGATAAGTGGCAATATGAAATTAATGACTATTACAATAATGTTTGGTTATAAAGTTGCCTAAATACTGCCACACAATCCTTCAATGAAAACGAAAAATGAGAATACTTTGAAACAATTTTCACTCAGAAATTGCTATTAAATTAAAACAATAATTATATAGAAATGACAAGTAACACATTAAATTAAACATGACATTTTGAAGAAGAATGACTGAAATACTTTTTTTTTGTAAAATGTACTCCAATAATCGTTTTATTTACAATTTCTATAAATCATTTTCCATAACAAATCCAACATGTCTCTGAGCAATACACAGTATTGGGGTTTCCTTCCTGAATCAGTTCTGACCAATTCTGTTGAATAAATGATTCAATGAGTCACTTATGAAGACTCACAACTCCGAATGAATCTGTGTTGAATAAAGTGAATGATTCATTGAACTCATGAAGGCAATTGCTTGATTCATTTCTGATGGAATCAAAGTTTTTAACAAATCTTGTTGAACAAATGACTCATTCATAAAGAAAGTCATTTAGTTCTTTCTGGAATGAATCTGTGTTTTGGAATGAATCAGTCAAGTGAATGATTCAACGATTAACTCATAAATGCAATTGCTTGATTTGTTCCTGAATGAATCAGCGCTTTGAATAAATCTGTTGAATGAGTGATTCAGTGACTCAAAAAGATAGTTATTTAGTTCTTTCCAGAATTAATCTGTGTTGTTGAACAAATTGATCGAGCAAATAATTCAATGACTGACTCATAAAGGCAGTCACTTGATTCCTTCCTGATGGAATCAGCATTTTGAACAAATCTGATGAATAAATGATTCAGTGATTTACTTAATGAAGAAGTCATTTAGTTTCTTCCTAAATGAACGAATCGATCAAGTGAATGATTCAGTTACTGACTCATAAATACAAACACTTGATTGAATCCTGAATGAATTAGCATTTTGAACAAATCTGCTGAATGAATGATTCAATGGCTCACTTACAAAGATGATATAACCTGCATAAAGAGTCACTGAAAAATCACTAACATAAATATATAGATATTTACAGAATTTTTTTTTGGCTGTATGACCCAGCCTAGTATTAACGTTACATAAACCTAAAAAGTTCATTTAAATAAGAATTGAACTCGCACCAAAAGCAAGATTTCAAACAGGTGTCAGTTTTTTTGCAACCGAACTGCTGTTTCTTGGATATTCTGATTAGTTTAGTGAGCAGGGCTCAGTGGTAATGCTTCTTTCAGCTTCTACACATGTTGAGCATGTAGATCTATATGTAAGATTGCGAGCATGTGTCTGCTATTTGCTGAAACACTCAGTTTGCCTGAATGTTCTGTCTTGTATTTCTAAACTGTTATAAGCCTTCTGGTGCCGCCTTGAAGCAGGTGGTCCGTAAGATTGCATGCTGCAGTCACATAACGCTCACTTGGTATTCATCACTCCCTCCGTCTCTTCCTCATCTGGCTCCCTCGCTCTTTCTCTGGGCTCCTGGCTCTCGTGTTGTGAATGTCTCCGTCGTTTTTGCCGCAGAGTGTTTGAAATATTGCCCAAGTGACTTGTGGTTCATGAGACTGGCGCTTCAGACATAAACTGAAGAAGCACGATAACAGTTTCCACTCCGTAACATGCAAACTCAACAGCATCTCTGGCTGAATTCACTGTGCTGTTACGCACTATTGAGACGCTGTCTAGACTGGCAGAAGGTGCTGATTTATTAATCACACAAGAGCATATGTACTTTTTCAAGTGTGAAGACATGGATGCATTCCAATATAAATGCATATAGTTCAGACTCAAAGTTTTGAATAAAGTCCATCTCAAGCCATTGCAAATATTTAATTAATTCATTTGTTTGTTTGCTTATTAAATGTAATTATAATTGATTTAGATTGATTTATAATTCTTTATTTAAATTAAATAAGTCATAATTGATTTGTTTATTTCAGTTGTATTCAAATGTATAATATATTTATTACAATTTAGTTCTAAATTATAATTAGTTTTTCTATTAACTTTATTCCGTTAATTAATTAATTAATTTCAATTTTACTCAAATTCATAATTTATTTATTTCAAATTCATTATTTATTCAAATGTATCATTTATTTATTTCGGTTTAATTAGCAATTCATTATAATCTATTTATTATGTATTTATTTTGATTTAATTAAAGTTCATAAATTAATGGATTCATTTAATTAATTAATTAATCATTTATTTATTTAATTTGTCTTTGTGTGGCATTTGGTAAGAAAAAAAATGAATGTAAATAATTTGGAGAATGCCATGCCATTTGATAGGTTGCCAAACTTTTTTTTTTCATTAGGCATATAATCACTGAGATTAACGTTTAATTGCACTGTATTTTAGTAATTATGTTGTACCGTTTAAGTGCTTCTGTATTGTTATGCAGCTCATTGGTCAACCCTTGTTGTGATTAATAGTGCTACATATATAAAACTAACATTGCCATTGTCATTGAATAATAATAAATAAGTAAATATTTCTTGAACATTGGTGTATTTCATCATTGCAGTTGCCACAATTTTATAAGAGCACAGGATTCATGCTGTTTTTAATGACACTCTTTTACCATGGTAACGCACAGCTTCGCATGGCTTCTTGCTTATTAACTTGTATTGTAATCACCCTGCAAAATACATATTTATTCATGGCGAGTCGCGTTGGTCATTGAGTTTGTTCTGCCTTATAAGGGCATAAACAGCAGAACGTAAGAGCACTAATTTACCTCCGATTATTCACTGGCTTTAATGGTGCATTTTCCGAACAATGTTTTTCTTTGTCTGTTCAAACAGCAGCTAAACTATTAGTCTGTTTTTAGCACTTTATATCTAATGGAACATAGTGGCATCTCCTCTCGCCCTCCTCCCACTTCACACAATGTGATCTTCCTCTCATATCACAAGCTCTTTTTCCTCTTCAGGTTTGTTTTCTGTCTCTCTCACACACTCAGGTCTCTCACTCTATTTGCTCTCTCTGAGTCCACCAGCGGCGACTGAGCTCTGGATGTCACTCAATCCCCGATTGGATTTTTGCCCTCGCTACCGTATGATTGAAACCTTCAGCTCTCTGTGAAAGTTTCCCGCTGCGCTGTTCACCGGCTGCCTTTGTTTCTGCGGTGACTGTGATCCGGTTATTATCAGTGTGTTTGTGTGTGATTAATTGTGTGGGTGTAATCTAAGCTGCTATTGTTTTGATCAATCTTCTCCTGAACTGTAGCGAAGCACAACCTGAATGCACAATCACCGACAATGTCTTTGATTAAAGCATGCTTTCATGATTGTTTGGTGGAGCCATTTTATATAATCATTAGCTGCTGGTTTACAGGTCAAGTGAATCGCTCAAGTGAATCAGAGAAAACCCCTATGCGGTGGCAATTTTTGCACCCTCAGATTCCAGATTTTCAAATAGATGTATCTCGGCCAAATATTGTCCTATCATAACAAACCATACATCAATTTAAAAAAATTGTTGTGACTTATGACTGGTTTTGTGGTCCAGGGTCACATTTGAGGTAAAAAAATGGCACCATGAGTAACTTTAAACAGTCTTTACAATTCATGATGTGTGCTAATGACTAAATATTTAATTTAGACTGTTTATAGACTGTTATACAGAATACCATAATTCAAAAATCTTAAAATATGTGGAATAGGATTTTGGACTGTCGAATGAGATTTCATCATAGTCTGGTCATGGTCTACTCAGCAGAAATGACATGTAAATGTCCTGCTGATCACCGTTTGTTGTCATTGTGGCTGTTAGAACAAACACTTAGAGCAGCTCAGGTATAGCTTTGGTCACTTCACAAGTGATTAGGACACAGATTGACACTCGTCCCTCATATTAGTCTGTGGATGTGGATGCTGGAACCAGCAGAAAGACTTGTCTAGAATTGATTTTGGATCTGTACTTCTGAGATCTGAGATTTGTGTTTGAGCACAAGCCTCTCCTCAAGTGCAAATGCAGAAATAGTCATCTGAGGACAAAGTTTCTGCTGTCTTGACCCTCAGTGACAAGCGTTCACTTAAGAGAGTCTTTGGTGTTATTCTAAAGAGGCCATGAAGAGTGATTCTCCTGTCTACAGAGACACCCACAGCAATGCATCAGTGCTCTTCTGAGGCTCAAACCACCTAATTGACCAGCTTCATCCTCCTTCATGGCCAGTGGATGTTTGCCACAATGCCACTTCTGCTTCACGGTTTTCATGTAATTGCACTTTCAGTGCGGGCCATTCATCAGTTTGTAGTTATGAATAGATTTCAATCTTTTTGCATATGTAAAACACGCACATCCTTGGGTCACGTAGGCTTATCCAGTCTGAATTTTCAGGGTTACAGTCTAGATTTGCATTTGTTAAAGCAAACACCAGTGCTTGCAAAGCAAATTAATATGATTAAGGCTTGATGCACTTGTGCTCACTTTACTAGCATTTTCAAAGGAAACTTTGAATGCATTTACTACATGGAAACAGGTTTTTCAGTAAAAGAAAAAAAAACATATGGCGTATAATTGAGCAGAAGTATGTGAACTGGAACAGACCTTTAGTGTTAGAAGTTTAGAACAAACCCCAAGAACCACAAAGTCTGAGGGACATAATACTGCCTTGCAAACTCTAAAAAACAAGTTCAAGGGTTGTTTGGATGACAAATGGATCTGGTTAGAAGCATTAGCACCAGAAGAAGCCTTTTTCAGGAAACAATGGCTCTTTGTGGAGCTTTATAGGATGGGTAATGAAGAACAGTCTGTGGTCAGACACTTGTGTGATGGTTCAAACTCTATGTAGTTTCATGCATGCAGTATGTGGTATAGATACTATTAGAAATGGAGGTTCTTTACTGGCATTGATCCTTCCATCAAGTACCTTTCAAGGAAGAATGGAAGTTTGCTGAAAATGTTCTCACCCTCAGGCCATCCAAGACGAGTTTGTTTCTTCATCAGATTTGGAGAAATGTAGCATTGCATCAGTGTCTCAGCAATGGATGCTCTGCAGTGAATGGGTGCCATCAGAATGAGAGTCCAAACAGCTGATAAAAACATCACAATAATCCACAAGTAATCCACAGCACTCCAGTCCATCAGTTAACATCTGGAGAAGACAAAAGCTGCGTGTTTGCAAGAAACAAATCCACTGAAAGTTTCTTTAGGGAACAAAAAAAAAAGGTTATTCTATAGCATTTATGCAAAAAAGCCTTTGAAATCTTTGTATAGTATGTAGTAGAAATTACTAGACAACACCTTTCAGCCATTTTCACTCCATCCAGGAGTCATCCGGAAGGAAAAGAGCCTGACTCTTTGAGGATGAAGTATGTCTGCATTATGTCCATTATTTCTGACCATTACTGAAGCTGACAGTCCCTTTGAAGACGCACTTGCACTCTCGCACCCCCTCCAGCCAAAGATCACATGCTACATCTTTTCATTTCCTCTATGGATATATTTTCAGTGGGCTGAAATGAAAGATGACACACAGTTCCCACTGATATCAAATATTATTTTAACGTGTTTCATCATGAAGCAGGGCGCCAGTCTCTTTGACGAGCCGCTGTATTTCTTACAATCACTGCAGACGTCTGTGAAGGACAGATTTCAGTGAGTGTGCTCTGACCCTTTTAGCAAGAGGTCGAAGGAAACCTAATGCTTCGCCTGAGAGATCATCACTGCGATGATGCTTTTTGAGGTTTTCTGCACTCTTGCAAACTTTCAGGTTTATTTTCAGCGATAAAATGAAAAAAGTCAGTTACTGCCTTTAAAACTTATTTAATGTTTCCAGCTATGGAAAGACATTACCAGACTTTATTTCTTCTCATCCACTGCCATCACATATGAAAACCCTGAGGGGAAGATATACTATATGATATAAAGCGTGCAAATGATGATGGTAATGTTAGTCATTTTTGTAATATTTGGAAGGTCCCATTACTTTGTCGATGATTTGAACTCTTTTGCACATTCATGCTCATGCAGAACAATGTTACCTGAAAATACCTGAAAGCAGTTCAGGCCGAGCTCAATGTTGGCGTTTTGGTTAGTCGATGCATTTTTCATGAGGAGCTTAAGGAGAAACCACAGAGAACTAAATCAATAGAGACAGTTGCTATGTTTCATTCTTCAGGGGAGGTTTCACTCCCTTATTCAATATTAACCCCGTAAAGCCTGACATATGAAATAATAGTCAGAAAAACTGAAAATGGAACAGTTTATTAAGCCTCCTAATATTTATATGGCCAAAAAGTGATGAAATTCTGATGTTTGTAATGTAAATCAATGGGATCTTCATAAAAATATTTCAGATATTTACATAAAATGATATAAATATCATTCGTCATTCTATATCTCCAATAATATGCCTTAGTAAGATGAGATTGAAATGATCCAAACAAATAAATTGCAATGCAATGCTTATTGAGAGCTGAAGAAATAAAGGCTCCTCAGAAGATGTGAGATGTTCTGGAGGCTTGTGAAGATCATTCCTCCGCTGAGGAACAGTGAAAGTAAAGCTTCTGGAAACAAACGCTCCTCAAAAGATCCTGATGATCAGATTTGAGACTCTAAAAATTATTGATGGAGAATCAAGTAAAGCTGAGCTGCTTCAGTCTAGTAAGTGTGCATCTGGAAATATGATGTAAGTTACTCTTACTTGATAAAAATGAGTAAAGATTTGACAGCAGAGAGACACGTGAAGCACCAGGTGAAGGAGGACTTTTGTACAATTACACTAAAAGACCTTTCACTTGATTTAAAAAACATTAAACTTTCAATCAGAGACAGAAGGCATGGAGTAGATTGTGTGCAACAGGTTTAACAGCAAAGTTTTGATAGTGTTGATCATTTAGGCTTTATGTCTGAAACCAAAACCATGTTGTGCAAATATGTCCGATCACAGTGATTCATGCCGGAGAGTTCTTGTGTTTCTCACTCACCAGGGAAAAACTGCTTGATTTGCATCTGTTTTATGTGTTATATCTAGTTGTTATGGCTCACTCGTTCCCAACTGCAACATACAAATGTACTTAGAATACAAATAAAACGTTTTAAAAGCCTAGAGGATAAAAAGCAACAAATATCATATGAACCAGAATTGAAGCTACACCAGAGAGAACAAAGAAAGCAATAAAAGAGTCTGTTTTATATTGTACACCTCCAATTTAAGATTTATTTTTATTTTTTATCTCCCAGCAGGATGCTAAACCATCCAAAGTTTCACCATTTCTGGGTTTGTAACAGTACAGGACAGCAGAAATCCAGCAGCAGCAGATGTTGATTCTGATTCAACACTCTTGAAATGATATACAGGTACATTGAGTTTTCTCACGTTTCATTCCTGTGACCAGTAGCAGCGCTTCTCAGCAGTACAAACGTCAAGAAGTGCAGGGCTTTGGGACTCTGGAGGAAAGAGACACACTTTCTGACACCTTTTGAAGTGTTTGGCCAACTGAAGAACACACATCCTTTGACTGACACACAGCAGAGCTGAAATAATCAAATATTTATAAAACCGCACTGTCACATTGAAATGCACAAGTATTCTGGCATCCTGTGGATTTGACAAGTTTTTACTCTAAGATGAGCAGAGTAAAAAAGTCCATAAAAATACAGGCCAATGTATTGTATCAATGTGGAGGATTTTTTTTTAGCATTTATTTCTCACAGGTGTTTTGAATTATGCATTGCATTGTGTTTAAAGGTTTGAGGAAATGTCTGTTAACTAAACGGAAAAGTACTGGTAATCCGTTGTCCTACTATTTGTTTTTTTTCTTACAGTGTATCTGAATATGCCATTTTTGTTTAGATTTTTTTTTAAAGATGAAGTTAAAATACTGAAATACTTTAGTACAGTATGCAGAAAGAAGAGAAGATTTGTTACTGTATACTGTAAAAAAAAAAAAACTTTACCATGAAAAATATGGTATATATTTTTATAATAATTTGACTTTACAACTTAAAAAAAGTTTAAAAAATAAAGCTGATTAAAACAACATCATGACATTAAAATAATGCAATAAAAATGAATTTTACATTAATGTTCAAAAGTAACACATTTAAATACAAAACCGATAAGAAAAACTAAGATATAGCATAGATATTTAAATGAAAAAAATATTATTTTTACTTCCAAAAACTGTACATTTAACAGTATCTTTCTGTTAATTACATGAAATATCCTATTACATCTACTACAGTTTTCACCATATAGAGTACCACTGTATAGAGAACTTACAGTTAACCAGTTAAGATTTTTTTTAATATAGCATTTTTGCAAAATTAGTAAGTTTATGATATGATTGATATAATATTTTGATTAAAAATAACAAGGCAAAAAAAGAATTTAACCATATGCACAATAGGATCAATAACATGCATTAACAAAAAAGCATGCGTTTTCATTTCATCCTGACTTCAAGTGTCCCAACCAAGCAGATCCGCTTGTATGAGGCGTCCGTTAGCTCATCTCAGTGGGATGACTGACACATTTTCACATTTTCACTCACAGACAGGAACCACTGAAGTTTTTGAGCCAATCACCTGAACCGTAAATGTCATGTGACTAATCACTGGAAAATGACGGCATGATGGCACTACATCACACAAGAAAGCTTTATCCTGAAGATATTTTTGCATGCGTGAATGAGCCAAACAGCAGCAATGCTTCATTCTCAGATGAGCGTTGAGATCAGTCAAACACGAGCCCGAGAGTCATTTGGACCTGCTCTGATTATAATCCGTTTTGAAGGTCGTCATTCATCTGTTTCCATCGTGTAATCGTATGATTGCACGCTCACGTTACTCCTCGATCTTCTCTGTTTACCGCCGGGGGATTCCAGATGTTCCAGATATAGAAAAGAACAAACAATTCTCTCTGAATTAAACAATCTTTGTTTAGCTGTGTTATTTAAAACGCTGATCGCAATGGAACTGAGATGAAACTGTCAGTCTGCTGTATTATAATTATCTCACACTCACTGTAAAAAATGATTTTCTCACTACTTCAAAATCTGACATTGAATTTAATTTCTTTGCAATTAATTGTAACATTTCTGAACTTTTTATCACAATATTTCACACTTTTTTATGTCAATATTTCTTTTAATATCATGTGATATTCATTTAGCATTAATTACTGTTTGTTAGACCTTGAGAATAAATATAAACAAAACTTTTTTGTTTACAGTTAAACTCCACGAGTAGCTACCTTTTATTTTAGGGCCCCATGAAATCATTTTTTTCCCTCCTTAACTCTATTTTCCATTTTATTTTTTTCTGGATTCTGTGATTTATGATTTAATACAAATTTATCTTAAAAAATGGAGTCTAATTAAAATAATGAATACAATTGAATTAATATTTTAAAATGTAATCAACTGAAAATATAATAATTAACTTACAACAAAACATTGCATTTTTATTTAATTTTTTTGTCAAATAAGATGCTGCGTGACGGAACTGTATAAATTAAAACGTGGATGAAAAATATCTTGGTTTATGATATTCCTTAATAATAATAATATTATTATTATTAATTTGAGAATTATATTTTAGTATACAGTCGTAATATATTTCTGTCATAATTTCTTCAAGTTAGACCGGACTTTTATTTTGATGGGTTGTCGGAAAGGGTTTATTTTCAGTTTCAGTGCGTGTTTGAGGATCATTTATACTCAAAGTAAGCAGTGTAAAGCTGGTGAAGTGACTCTGAGAGCAGAAGTTGACTCTGAAGATGAAGTTGATGTGTTCATTTCCTCATTTATTGAGACGCCGAGGCTGAAAACACCGCGAGCATCACGTGAGTTTGTGCATCTGAAGAAACCACGCCATTCATTCACACAGAGATGCAGAACTCGCGGACTTAAGCCCCGTTCACACCAAGCACGATAACTATAAAGATAACGATATAGTTCTAAAAATTGTTCTCAATGTTAAAGAATAGCAGGGTCCACACCACAGCTATAACGATAAAGGCACAGAGAAACGATATCGTTGAAATCACTTTCAGAACGATTTTTTTTCACAGCTGATGAAGGATAAAATCATTGACACCCAATCAGAATCAATCATGAATTTGAGAATTTAAAGCGGCAGACGAGCATGCGCTTAGAATAAAGAGACGATATTGTCCGCTGGTGTGGACGCTAATATCGTTATCTTTATAGTTATTGTTCTTGGTGTGAACGGGGCTTTACAGAGACATACACTGACTGCTGCTGTCGCCTTTATTTCTGCTATTAGATTGATCCATATCGAGTGAACTTTCTATCGTGATCTCAATATGATATGGTTTATGGTCCAGCCGTGTTTCAGTGTCAGAGCGGTCCGTCAGGACGATCTGTGTGGGGTTTGTTCTCTCTCTCCGCCTCGGGCTCTCAGATGATTTAGCAGTGTTTGCGACACAGAACAAGTATTTCTGCTGTTTGACAGATTAAACAACTACCTGTGATATTTCTCTCTGATCTCCTGACACCTACAGACTGAATTAAACGCTTGTCGTAGAAAGTGTGTTCATGTGAGATTGAATGTTTTGTCTGTGCTTTCTTGTTTTATTTGTCATTTGAGTTCAGATGAATGAATGTTAAAACAGTCTATTTTAAATGAGATATAAATATTTTTTTGCCAACTTTTTGATAGGCTATTGAATGATTTTTTTTTAGAATCACTTTTTCACTTGTAGTGCATTGCAGTATGGGACTACATATTTATGTATTTTGCCATGAATTCGTAAATACATTAATATGTAATATGTCATTAATAAATCAGGTAAAGTTAATTGTGTGACCAGTTTTCTTTGTTATATTGTTAATACACTTTTATTTTTATATCTGAAGATTATTTTGCAGAACCTCAAAGATAGATACTGTAAAAATGTGGAAAATGTAGAAATCAAGAGTTTTTTTTTTGCAGCTTTAAATTTGTATCTATTTTTTGAATCTATGTTTTGCTGTAGTTATATTAATATTTAAATAGTAATTTAATATTAATAAGTATTAGTTATAATAGTTGATAATAATTGTGTGCCCATGCCCAAACTCATTTAGGGGAAATTAAATTAAATTAAATTAAAATTTAGTAACAACACATAATAAAATTCAGAAATCTGGAACATAATTAATTTTAATTACACACACACACACACACACACACACACACACACACACACACACACACACACACACACATATAATTTAATATTAATTTGTTACAATTTTGTGACCAGTTTTCTGACTCTTTGATGTGTATTTTTATGAATAGATTTTCATTTATATATATAAAGTAAAGCTTTAAATGTCTTCTGTGTGAAGGTGGATTTCTTCATTGCTGTGTCCTGTGGTCTAACACTTCCTCACTGTTTAATTTTGTGTTTGATTTTCACAAAATTTCCATAAACTGCACTGTGCTGGACGTTGCAGTGGCCGCTGAGGTGAAATGCGAATGCAATCATGCATAGAGTTTGTTCCAGGTCTTTAATGAGCCTGCTGGAGCTCCACATCTGCACTTCTCAATCTGTAAACATAACCACATTTTTCTGGCTCCAAACCCCACGGGCAGGCCAAAATTGTGCCATTTGTTGTGCTTTTCGTTGTTTGCAATTTAAAAAAGAAAATCAATGCTTCTCTCTGGCTCCTTTATTGCGAAGCGGAGTGGAGTGGCTTGTAAGAGCCTCGGACGCTTGCATTAATATGGATAAGAGAACAGCGGCAGGATTGAGGGAGAAGATTGGACCTGGCATGGAAACGGCCCATTTGTTTTCTCTCTTCTGTTTCCTCTTGCTGCTCATAATTAACCCCAAATACTGGGTCAGTCTGAATAGTGTAATTGGCTGTGGGATGTTAACCCTGATGTGACTGATGTGAGTTTTTATTGGGTTGGGTTGAAGAAAGTAATTATTTTATTCATCAATGATGTATTAAATTGATCAAAAGTGAAAGTAAGGGCATATATAATGTTACAAAATATTTCTATTTTAAATAAATGAACTTTCTATTCATCAAAGAATCCTGAAAAATAACATTTTCTCACAGTTTCCACACAAATATTCAGCAGCACAACTTTCTTGAGCAGCAAATCAGCATATTAGAATGATTTCTGAAGATCATGTGACACTGAAGACTGGAGTAATGATGCTGAAAATTAAGCTTTGATCACAGCAATCAATTACATTTTATATTATATTCACATAGAAAATAGTTTTCTTTTTTCACTGTATTTTTGATTAAATAAATGCTGCCTAGGTGAGTGAAAGAGTGAAAGACTTCTTTCAAAACCATTAAAAATCTTACCAACTCTAAACTTTTGAACACAGTGTATAAAACAAGCTTTGCCCGAGTATTTAGTTAGTTTCAGATGAATAAATAAATTTGTAATACTGTATATATTGTATAGTAGTACTATTAGTAATTAAAATAGCAAATTTCATATGGTTATAATGTAGACTTACATTTGTATGTTGATTCAAGACTGAATTCATCTCACATACATATATTTTTAATAATTTCTTCACTTCTGTTTCTTCAGAAGTTTTAATTAGTTTTATTCTCCTGGCTCGCTCTTGTCCAGGTTGTAATGGAGAAGTCTAATTTTATTCAGAGGATGAAACTAACTTTAGCAATCAGTTCAGCTCTCTTAGATGTCTCGCAATCAGCCGCGCGATTGTGGCTGAACAACGCGGCTGATTACAGTAGCGCCGAGTCTTTGATAGAGCCATTAAACACAATAACCATTAGACCCACAGCAGCGCTGCTTAATTTCACTGTTTTTCCTCATTCTGTCTCGCCCGAAGGTTATACCATAACAATATATTAGTTGCCAGAGCGTATATTGTTATTATATTATCCGAAAACAGGGGATGGGATTGTGTGAGTGTGAGAGGGCAAAGCTTCAAAATGAGTTTGATGGTAGTGAGGGAGGATTCTTTGTGAGCAGCGTGAGGTAGAGTTTTGCCATTTTGGAGAGATGAAGGTTGTTTTGAAAGTTACCGCATCTGAGTTCCCTATCAGTTAGTCACGTTCGACGTTACGTCAGTGACTGACGAATCGGGGATCTCGCCGGAGAGCCCAATTACCTTCGAATGTTAAGAAAACAAGCCAATGAATATTGGCGTGTGAGCTTTGAGCTTTGCCCGCGTGCAGGGCAACTATAATGTGCATTTGCACATTCAGCTTTTCGCTTTGGAGCCCGCTCGTCGATGAGGGCGCCCTTCCGCTGCCTCCACCTCCGCTCCAGCTCAGCCCCAGCAGCAGCCTTCACACTGGCCACAGCGTGGAGCTGGCATTAGGAAAGCGGCGCAGTCCGTCTCTGCCCCTGCCAGACCCGTAAAGCGGTACGGGCGACCCAGAGACTCTGGATCCTGCTCTTCAGGAAATGGTGACTGCACCACTCCTTCCCCCGGAGGAGGGCCGGGTGGAGTATCTTTTGTTCCCTTTTTGTTTTGTTGCACCAAACAAATGCCCAAACATTCAACAAAAGAGCAGTTTCTTATCTCTCCGGGTCGCAAGAGGGCGAGGATGGCAGTGTACACAGCCTCGACACTCCCGTTCCCCCTCTCCCTTCGCCAGCAGGCAGCAGGACCCGGTTCGAGGACGCTATGCCTCCTCACGTGCCCCCTGCCCAACCGTGGAGGCAGGTAAGTGTCGCACCGCGCACTCCGCCACTACTCCGGGATGCTATGCCTTCCGGGTCGGGTCCCTGCGCTTCACCTCGCTGCCCCCAGGGGTACGTCGTAGGGCTGTGTATCACCAGCAATGTCACGATACGATACGTATCACGATACTAACGCCACGATACGATACGTATCACGATACGGGTCAATTTTGGAATTACATTTATTTTGAGCAGAATTTCGTAAAGGTAATATTTTTTTATTGTACATTGAATAGCCAGTGTTATAACAGTTTTACAAAATAACTGAAATTTTGTAATAACAAACAACAATATAAGTGAAATAAAAATAAAAAAAAAATTAATAAATAAAAAACTTAGAATAGATCTTCCTTCTGCTTTTTAAGTCTCTGACTCGATAACTTAAGTATAATGCCAAGTGCTGAAACATGTCAACAAGGCTCAATGGCTGAACAAAACTTGAAACATATTCCATAAAAGCAAAAAAAACTGTAACAATCTTAACTTTCTCAAACACTTCACATTTTTAAACACCTTCACATTTTGGTCTCAAGTGGTGGAATGTGCAACAAAACACATCACTTTACACAATTACACCTTCAGATTTTTATGCAGAAACAACAACTGATCAACATGCTCAGGGTTAAGAGTACTCCTCTTTGCTGTAATGATATCTCCAGCAGTGGAGAGCACCCTCTCTGCTGCTACACTTGTACCAGGGATACAGAGGGTACAGCTTGCCAAGTTTGATAGTAATGGGAAATCAGACTGGTGCTCCTTCCACCAGATGAGTGGATCTCCTGTAAGAGGTAATGCCTCTGTATCTCTGTATTTCCTGACTTCATCAGAGGCCTGATTATATGGTGACACAGGTGGATGTTTTGTTTTGGGAGGGGAAAATGCATCTCCAAATAAGAAAGGGCATTTCACGCTTATATCTTTTCTCCAGATCTCTAGCCACAGCGATCTTTATGTCCCGCGTCACTGCCGAGTCAGTGTTTTCAATCTGAGTACCGCGACTTAACTGAGCATGCAAAGGTGCGATGATTGAAACCGTAGGGGTTTTCTCATCCGACATAACGTGCGTTGCCAATTTAAGTATTTTTCCGCACCTCAGCTGAGAGTAATGCAGCGCAAATTGCAGGCTGTTGTTCTACGAATCGCTCCAACATGTCATGTGCGCTGTTCCACCTCGTGCAGACATCGGTCATCAGCTTATGCTCAGGAAGGCCAAGTAACTTTTGCTTCTCGTGCAGGACATGGCAGGCGATTGTACTTTTCCTAAAAAATGTTGTGATGTTCCGAACTCTTCCGAGAAGACGGGAAACTGTCGGTAACTTCAGAGCCCGTTGAGCAGCCAGGTTCAAACAGTGCGCAAAGCATCTCACGTGAACTCATTTGGCTATTTCTGCAGCTACTGACATATTAGATGCATTATCAGTCACTAGCACTGGATCTTTGTCCTTTATTCCCCATTCGTGCATCACATCATTGAGCAAATCTGCCATGTTCGCTCCTGTGTTATTGTCAAACATTGCTCTGGTCTGCAGAACGTTCGAGACAAGTTCCCATTGTGGCGTTATGTGGTGGCAGGTTATCGTAACATACGACTAGGTTGCTCGCGAAGTCCACGCATCGCAGAAAATGGAAACTCTCTCTGCAGAAGAGAGTGACAGCAGAACGTCTCGTTTAACTTCATCATACAAACGATCCATTTTGAATAGTGCGCTGCTGCTCACGTTGCTAAAATGGCCACTCGACGTCACGTGGTGCGACAGTATACGCGCATCGTCAGGAGTTCATGACGATGTATCGCTGTATCGATATTCTGAGCACAGCACTAGTACGTTGGTGGTTCCCCTGGTCCCGCTTGCATGGTTTCTGGGGGCCTGGCTAGCGCTCCCCAGGCTGTCTCGCTGGCTCATGAGAACCATCAGACTTGGCTATGTGATTCAGTTCGCCCGACATCCCCATTCGGTTCACCTCGGTGCTGGACAAGGATGCTCCCGTCTTGCGAGCGGAAATCGCAGTCCTGCTGGCGAAGGATGCGATAGAGCCGGTCCCTCCAGCCGATATGAAGTCAGGGTTTTACAGCCCTTACTTCATTGTACCCAAAAAAGGCGGTGGGTTATGACCAATCCTTGACCTGCGCATTCTGAACCAGGCCCTTCACAAGCTCCTGTTCACAATGTTGATGCAGAAATGCATTTTTCAATGCATTCGTCCCCATTATTGGTTCGCAGCGATCGACCCGAAGGACGCGTGCTTTCATGTCTCGATCCTCCCTCGACACAGGCTGTTTCTCTGCTTCGCATTCGAGGGGCGAGCATATCAGTATAAGGTCCTCCCCTTCGGGCTGTCCCTGTCGCCTCGTGTCTTCACCAAAGACGTGGAGGCAGCCATAATTACGTAGCATTCCGTATGCTTCCGTAGCGTTCCCCAACTTGGGTGTGCTTTCCCGGTGTTATCCAATATCCCACTGCAGGGAACAGCAGTGACGGACTCCTCTGCTTAAGCCCTATCCTATCTTCCGCCCCAACTGGCGTGGGGGACTTGCCGGCTTTCGCAAGGCACTGGAGGAGGTCAACAATAGTGGCGCTTTCATTGGGATCCCCAGTTCGTCAGTCACTGATGTAACGTCGAATGTGACTGACTGATAGGGATGTCTCAGTTACGTATGTAATTGCGCGATGCAAAGCTTGCACGCCAACATTCATTGGCTTGTTTTGTTAGCACTAGAAGGTGATTGGGCTCTCCGGCGAGATCCCCGATTCGACAGTCACTGATGTAACATCTCCGTTCCCTCCTTCAGGGAACGAGGGTTACATACGTAACCATGACGTTTTCTCTCGCTTTGATATTCATGAGCATAAGATGGCTCATAATGTAATAGCATGTCAGAAACCACATTAACTGTAGTAATAAACTACAGTATTAGCTGTAATAGTGAGAGAGAAAGATGGATTTTGTGAAATATTATTTGGACAATGATCAAAAATGTTTTTTTTTCTTTCTAAAATTAACACTGACTATCAGCATTATTAATCTCATCAAAATTAAATGATTTAAATGAAAACACACTGTTGGTGAAAATATGATGATTAAAAAAGTAATACTATAAGATAATGATAATAATGCAATAACAATGTTTTATGTTTTCTTCTGTTATTTTGATAAGTAATTTATATATTTTGAGATAATAATGTGTTTTTTTTACAAATTTGAAAACGTTGGAAAGTTTGGTGTGTTACAGATTGACATGTTTTTTCAGCAAAAGTTATATGGTATTTTTGTGAGAGTTAAAAGGACAAAAATTAATCAATAAGAATAAATATACACACCTAGACAATATATATACATACATTTTTTTAATCCTTTTATTAATCAAGGATGCATTAAATTGATCAAAAGTGACAGTAAAGACGTTTATAATGTTAAAAAAGACGTTCTTTTGAACTTTCTACTCATCAAATAATCCTGAAAAATAAAATGTATCAGTTTCCACAAAAATATGAAGCAGCACATCTGTTTTCAACATTAATAATCAGAAATGTTTCTTGAGCAGCAAATCAGCATATTAGAATAATTTCTGAAGGATCATGTGACACTAAATATTCGAGTAATGATGCTGAAAATTCAGGTTTGATCATAGAAATAAATTACATTTTAACAAATATTCACTTAGAAAACATTTATTTTAAATTGTAATAATATTTCAGATTTTTTTTTACTGTATTTTTGATTAAATAAATGTAGCCTTGGTAAGCAGAGACTTTTTTTAGAAGTTAGTTTTATTAGGACATTGCATGAGAAAATGCAATTGTCACACAGCGCAGTTTGGCGAGGTTTCTTTTAGAAGTGAAGGAGAGCAGGAAATGGACTAAAGAACCCTGGACTAAAGCTGGAGCAGATGATTGAAGACGGCTTTGAGCAGAGAGAGGAAATTACTGTCGCTCCGCTCACATACAGCACACAACACTGATCCAAACACTGCGATGAGGCATCAGGAGGCCCAGCGGAAACCTTGAGTCCTGGACCTCAGCCGCGTGAGAAATCGTGCAGCGCGAGCGGGGGTAAAAAAGCGGGAGACGGGGAGGAACGGAGCAGATGGGAGGTCGTGGAGAGTGTGACACGTGTGGGAGAGACCAGCCTGCCAAACGCACCAGCAGATTCACTCCTGTGTCATGCAGAGATGATTGTGGCCACAGACGTGCAAGGAAAAGTCATTCGAGTCAGTAGATGAGAAGGCCAGCGAGACTCAATCTTCCTCTTTATTCTTGGCTCAGTGATTCACAGATGAACTGACCATCACAACTCATGCATATACTATAAAACAGCCAGTGTTATTATCGTTAGAGAAAACAAACAAAAAAATTGTTAACTAAAGTAAAAGTTAAAAACACTAAATGTTAAATCTGGATATTTATTTAATAATTATTATACACTTAATTGCTAGAACTAATTCTTATTCAATTTTAAGTAAGTCAGTGGAAGTAACTAATACTAGGAACTAAAGGAGGTCACTAAAACAAAAATGACAAAGTAAAATAAAAATAACTAAATAGTATTTAATAGTAACTAATAGTAGTAATAGCTGTTTGTCAATGGCAGGAATTACACGATTTGAAATGTGCCATCTTTGGATTTGACAGTGCAATGTATAAATTGTAAATGCACAATTTTAAATCAAACACATGCATAGAAACTATTTAGTAGATCAGAGCGATCTGACTGATTGAATCTCTATGCAAAAATATTTGGAGGATTTTTTTCCCCCTTTTTTTCTAGCAAAATATTTAGTTAAAACTTAATTATGTTCTACAGTATAAAAAAAATTTGTAACAGAAGGCTGTAAAAATTGCAACAGTAATAACATGTTTATAATTACTTAACTGTAAGATTCCGAAAAATGGTTTATCGTCACATTAAATGTGATTTTACTGAAGTTACAGTCAAAAACAGTAAAATGACATTACCAGAAGTCCTTGTGTGACACATCATTGTGATTATATTTCATTTTGATGTTGCTGTTTTTACTGTAAACTTAGGGTTATTATCAAAAACTAAACCCATAAAAAGTTGTTACTCGAAATAAACTTTAAATGAAATAATAATTATAAATATAAAAAAAAAATACATAATTTGGATTTTCTTGATGTACTAAAATAACTAAAACTGAAATAAAATGTAAGGAAAATTATGCATGTTTAAAAAAAATAATACATAAGTAAAAAATAAGTTAATTTTTTCAAAATTACTAAAACTTACACTCAAATATTCAAACTAATTCAAATTAATAACAACTAATTAATATAAACTATAATAATATCTCAGTGATACTAAAATAACCCTGTAATTTTCAGTCTACACTTATTTTTACAGTGTAGATTTATTTTGTTGTATTTTGTGTAACATACACTCTTACAAATAAAGGTGCTTCACGATGCCATAGAAGAACCTTTTTTTTGTCTAAAGGGTTCCATAAAGAACCTTTAACATCTGAAGGACCTTTCTGTTTCACAAAAGCTTCTTTGTTGCGAAAGAAGGTTCTCCAGATTACTGTATATAAAGGTAAGAAAGAGATGGTTCTTTAAAGAACCTTTGACTGAATGGTTCTTTGTGGAACCAAAAATGGTTCTTCTATGGCATCACTGTGAAGAAACACTATTTGATATATTCTGCTCTGTTTATGGTCTCTTAAGTAACTTTCTGTCAGTATCTTGACTGTTGGACTACTTCAAATGATGAGTAACTTATAGCTTGACAAACTACTTTCCTTCTGCGTCGCTAAATAAGATGAATAACCAGACCATATCTACAGGCCTTTGGCCGAGAACGGTCGCTCTTTCTGTCTTCTTCCTCCATTTATCTTCTTCATTTCACTCTCCTGCAATAAAGTCATGCCAGTCCATTTACTTCTGCATAATTGTTTCTTCTTCTCTTCATCTCAGTTGTGTTTATCACCATTTACTTTGATTAACTTCACATTATTCTCCCTTTATCTTCTGTTATAAAAGCTTTCCTCATTCTCGCCACATCCTCTTTTTCCTCCATTTATATTCTCGTCATGTTTTATTGGACGTTTCGGTAAATAAAACTCATTTATCACTCTTGCTTAGTGCGTCTGCATCTTCCATTACATTAGATTCCTGATATGCACGTCCTCATCTGTCACAGCTCTGAAACCCCCGCGCTACGTTTCAATTAAATGGTTTGGAGCGGAGTCTCTCTCTCAGTGTTTGAGGATTTCGACATTAATTTTATAATAGCTGTGCTGTGTGGATGTATGTAATATTAGAGAAAATTGGGCCCAAATTTCGAAAAGGTTTTATTGAACACTTGATGGAGCAGCACATTTTGTGGGAAAATAAATCATAATAGTGGTTTGTTTTGTTTAAAAATCATATAATTGTATGAGGCAGTGAGAGGGGGTGTTTTTATAGAAGCGTTTTTCCACCATGGCGTAAAAAAATAAAAAAGGTAATTGTAACTTTTTTATCTAACAGTTCAGACTTTTTCCTTGCAGTTCTGAGGAAAAAAAGTCTGAATTGCAAGATATTAACTCGAAAATTTTTTTGTGAAAATGTGAAATAATAAACTTGCCGTTGAGAGAAAAATATCAGAATTGTGAGAAAAAAAGTCACAATTAACTTTATTTTTTATTCTGTGGCAGAAGGAAAAAAATGGGCAGAATTGCAAAATTTAAACGGAATTCAAAGAGAAAAGTTCGGAATTCCGAGAAAAAAGTCAGAATTCTGAATTTATATCTCACAATTCTGTGTTTCTATAAAAAAAAAGTTGCAGTAACCTTTTATTTTTTTATTCTCTGACAGAAACAGGCTTAGCTTTAACTCAGTGCTTGATTATTGTTACAAATACTTTAGCTCAAGTAATATGTTTTTGATAATATCTAAGTTAATAAGTTCAAAACAGCCACTTCAGCAAAATGTGCTGTTTTCTGTTTATGTTGATAAATAACTTTTTTTTTTTGTTCAGTGAATATACTGTCATTAATTTATTACAGAAAAACGTTATTCAAAGAAGTACAGATTCTGAAAGCTTCTTACATTACTTGGATATAATAATAATAATTTAATATGGCTTTACAGTAATAACAATAATATGATATTTTATTAAACCCAACTTTATTATCATGTCAATTGTTAGGATTTTATCCCCAACAGGGTCACTTTTATCACAAGTCCTTTAGTATAAAAGCTGTTGATGTAATTACTTCAAATTATTATTCTATTATTATTTTATATTTTATTATTTTTTTTATTATTATGTGAAAATTAACTTTTGTTTTAAAATATATTCTGTAATTTTATTGATTCTCATTTCCTAAATAAATATATAACATTTTGAAAAACATTAAGTATTAGATCAAATTAGTGCAGAATTAACTTTGTTGCTTCTCATGATCAGGTCAAGGATTAGCAAAATTTTCATGTGCAACATGAAAATGTGGATGTTTAGGAAAATGCTGTGGTGACTTTGTGTGCCATCTAGTGGTCTAAATGAGAATAAAATACCCTAAATATTGCTTTAATATCGGCTGAATAATTGATAAAGCCTTACTGTTGATTTGCTGAAAATATCCTCACGCCACGTTATTATTTCCTCACGAAGAAATGTTATTTTGGATTATTTAGCCAGAAGCAATGGTCTGAAGTTAAAAACGTCTTGATTCATTTGTTTCTTACAAACAGCTTTTGTCTTCACAAGACATTAACTGATGGACTGGAGTGCTGTGGATTACTTGTGGATTATTGTGATGTTTTTATCAGCTGTTTGGACTCTCATTTTGACGGCACCCATTCACTGCAGAGCATCCATTGCTGAGCAAGTAACGCAATGCTACATTTCTCCAAATCTGATGAAGAAACAAACTCATCTACATCTTGATTGGCCTGGGGGTGAACTAAAATAACTCTGGAATTTAAAATAACATCTGGATTAACCATGCATGCATTCATTTATCACTGGTATGTGGTTGCCAAAAATGGCATTTTTATAGGCTCTGTGGTAAAACTTCTGTGACGTGAAGGCCATTAAATGACTGGTTTATCAGTCATGTGATCCAGCTGGAGAGTTGTTGACGTCACACCTTTGATGCCCTAACCTCTAAACATCAGAAAATCTCTGATAAACAACTGACTTCATTGAGGTGTATTAGTAGGAATGCACTGAACTCTTACTGATTATTATTTTCTACATATAGCCGATAACCGGTAAGTGGTAAATATTATAATTCAACACAATTTTGTGTAACTAAGAGTGGCCCGACGGAAGCCTCTCCTCAGTGCAAGACACATGAAAGCCCGCATGGAGTTTGCTAAAAAACACCTGAAGGACTCCAAGATGGTGAGAAATAAGATTCTCTGGTCTGATGAGACCAAGATAGAACTTTTTGGCCTTAATTCTAAGCGGTATGTGTGGAGAAAACCAGGCACTGCTCATCACCTGTCCAATACAGTTGGAGAGTTGTTGACGTCACACCTTTGATGCCCTAACCTCTAAACATCAGAAAATCTCTGATAAACAACTGACTTCATTGAGGTGTATTAGTAGGAATGCACTGAACTCTTACTGATTATTATTTTCTACATATAGCCGATAACCGATAAGTGGTAAATATTATAATTCAACATGTTGTGTAACTAAAAAAGTAAAGCAAGTAAGTAAATGAATAAATAAATAAATAACAGTCTTTTAAATGCTAAAATTGAATTTTGGCATCACAACACTACAGTGTAAAAACATATTTATTTTCAGATTTGCTGCTGATTACATTTAACAGTGTTTACAGATTAACTTTAAGTGAGTGTTAGATAATGATAAAAGTAATCTACGTGTAAATAAAATGAGTGGATGAAATTTAATATCGGATATCGGCCTGACAACATCAGCAGACTGACTGAAATTAATAAAAATACAAGTATTTTGCTTGTTTTTCAGTCAAATATCTAAACATTATCTTAATCTATATCTATCTAATCATATATCTAAATCAAAGAAAGAAACAAAGAATTTAAGCAAAATGACAAGATCTTTGATCTTTGATGGAGTCTTTTTTTTCTGAAAAATGTTTGTTTAAAACAATAATAAATATCTGCCAGTGGGCTCAGAAAAATAAACTTGTTTTCCCTTTGAATTAAGTTTATTGTTCTGAGCCCATTGGCAGATAACTTTTATTGTTTTAAGTATAAACTCACTTAATTTTATTTTTTGTTTTCAGAAAACAAGACTTAATGATAAAATAAAATAATAAAATAATTAATAAAATAATTTTCTCCTTAACCTCCTCATATACAGAAGTGGCCAAAATTATTAGAACTCTAGTATTTTCAGCAGCTAAAAAATGGTTTTAAGTGAGTTATTTCTGTCTTTCGCTGTAGTGTGTATATATCAGTTTACATTTCCAAACATTCATTTTGCCATTAATTGTAATAATGGATGGCAAAATGAATGTTTGGAAATGTAAACTTAGATTTCACTACAGCAAAAGATCACAACCACTGTACATGTATCTTAATTTAAAAATGTTTAGATATTTGTACTGGAAAACAAGACAAGAAATACTGAAGAAAATAATTTTTGCAGTGCACATTAAATATATATGTACTAACTAGGTCCTGGTTGCCTGTGAATGCGAGTGAGCTGTTTGTGTAATCTGCGATATGATGCCGCACTGTTGGCCAGAGGGCTCTTGAAATGTGGCCCTTTAGTCAGAATAACACAAATCAAACATTCAATACAGCCTTCTTGCCTTAATGAATTATTTTTCGGCCTATGAAATAAAATCAAGCGTATCGGTGGACCGGTGTTGATTGTACTTTCAAAAAAGCCTGGAAGCAGAACTTGAAACAAACACAGCAGAGGGATCAAGCGCCGGGCCCGGGGGTAAAGAAACATGCACACTGATATAGTACACGGCTTTAATAACAGATTGCTAAATAGCACTGTTATGCTTTTAAAATGCAAATGAGGGTGAGTGAGTTTCAGAGGCGTGGAGAGAGCGACCCATTTTCAGAGTCTGGGATGATGAGTCAGGGTACGAGAGCGTGGGAGTGCGGCCGCATTTAGACCGATGGCAAAGAGATGCACATGTGAAAGCAGAGATTTCACACAGACAGACTGTGCAACACACTTCTTTGTCTTCTGCATGCATCGAGGCAAACGCATGTTATCGAAAAGCCCATGCTGTGATAAATCCCGGCCTGAAAACACTTGTTGCAGAGCTGAAGGTGTGGTGAGAAGAGATGTGCATGCCTTTGCATTTATTTATTCGGAACGGAGCTGTGAAATAAGCATGATAATGAACAATCAGATGATCATTATTGCATGGAGTGGCCATACGCCCTCTGTATTTCCTGGCTGGGATTTCTAAATTGCCTAAAATTTCCAGGTTTTGCTTTGTTTTCCCATCATGATTGTACTTGTTAATGACTGAAAAGTAGTATGCATGCATTGTGCATAATCAACCAATCCAATTGTGGTGTGCAAGAAGGTGGGATCTATAGAGGACAGCTAAAGCAATGCAAATACATGTACATGCGTATAATGTATGAGGACTGTAGTCCAAATCAATAGGAAAACAAAGCCAAACCTGGACATTTTAAGCAATTTACAAATCCCAGCCTGGACAAGAAGATGTACACACACCCATAATCACAAAATGAACCCTTTTAGGTTGATAAGAGACACCTCGACTTCAAAAAAGTTAATGGTCCAAAATCCTTCCACATATCAACATTATACGTCTAATATCTTCTGACTGATTTACAGCATTTAAATTTAAAGCTCGAGGATTTGATATAAGAGTGCCCAGGTTTGAATGTTTGAAAGTGATGAATTTAAGACAAATATTTGTGTTTATATTTGTGTTTGGATGTCTCAGCAGTAGCAATATCACTCATATTGCAGTTCAAATTACAATATATGACAAATAATGTATATAATATATATGCAGCTCTCTATATATATATCTAAAAATAAAAACAATCAAAATAAATGTCTTACTAAAAATATTTTAATATTTGTCACAGTTTATTTGAGGTGTTTTAGTTTCGGTTTCAATGACTTTTAGAATGTTTCTCTTTGTTTCCTGTTTCCTTTGTTCCAGTGTTCCGTTTGTAATTAGTTGCCATGGTTATTCATTATGTTACTAATTAACACACAATTTTGAACACACACAGCTGCAAAATTTCACAAATGAAATCCAGTTATTCCAATTAAAAAAAAAAATAAAAAAAAACTTCACCACTAAATTTCGCTCATGATCAAGTTGGGTGTTTTTGTTGTTGTTGTTGTTGTTGTTTTTTTTAAGGTAATGTGGCCGGTCCTAAGTGATAGTTCACTCAAAAATGAAAATTCTCTCCCATTTTACTCACCCTCATGTCGTTCCAAACCTGTATGACTTTCTTCTGCTGAACATAAAATAAGATATTTTGAAGAATGTTGGTAACCAAACACTTGATGGTCCCCATTGACTTCCCTAGTATTTTTTTTTTAAATGCTGACAGAATTTGTATTTTTAGGTGAACTGTCCCTTTAAGGGTTGGCTGACAAAAACATTTGCAAACCCCTGATTTAAGGTATATTTTACGTCATGAACAGTGCAGGACGGGTTACATGTGAACACATAAATAGTTTAGAATTAACACTAACACTTAAGTTTGGGGACCAATTTTCACTATTAACTAGTTGTTTATTAGCATGCATATTACTAGCATATTGTCTGTTTATTAGTACTTAGAGTATAAAGTGCATATTAATGTCTTAAAGGCTACTGCATTTAGATCCCTTAATCCGAGCCCATTACTAACTATTAATAAGCTGCAAATTAGGAGTTTATCAAGGCAAAAGTCATAGTCAATAGTTAGTTAATGATGAAAATTGGTCACTAAACTGTGTGACAGAATTAACTGTAGTATGAACAACACACATTAGTCAGCGTAGCACCATATGTCATTTCTTACAGGAATTAAACAAGGTTGTGGATTGTACTGTTGATTAACAACACAGCGATCGTTCAGCTGACAAATTGTCTTTCTGTTTTAAAAGAAGTGAAATTATGTGATTTACGACCTTTATGCAGTGCGTGCCACTGTAAAGACTGTACATGTGTTCCTCACAGCCTCATTTTCATCAGTGTTAAAGGTGTATACACTCTCAGGAAAAAAGGTACAAAAGCTGTCTGTGTCAGTACCTTTTCAAAAGTAACTCCTTTGCAGCTTATTTACCCCTATAAGTACCTTAAAGGTACATATTAATTCCAAAAGTGTACATGTGAGTACCTAAATGACACATATTAGTACCTTTTAAAAGGTACTGTGCCAGTGACAGCTTTTGTACCTTTTTTTATGAGGGTCTATCTCTGTCTGTTCAGCATGTCTTTCAATGCTCGTGTGTGTGTGTGTGAGATGAAGATGATTATGCGACTCGGGACGTGTCTGACCCTTACTGTTTGACTCGGTGTGTCACTGAATTTGATCACTGCTATGATTCCCTGCTCTCAATATTAACAGGAGGCTTTCATTAACCTGAGGTCAGGCTTCATGTGTCCGCAGGGCTTTTTTCGTCACTCTCACCATCTATCTCTTTTAATCTATCTCTCCTCTCCCGAATGTCATTTCTCCTGGTTTTCCTTATTAGCTCTTTTTTAGTGTGACTGCAAATTCACCCTAGCAAAACCGCCAGCGATTTAATGATTAAACACTCCTTGAAATGACCTGCCCTCTCATACCGTGTTGGAAAATATTGCTGTTTTCTTTCTCGCTCAGTGATTCAAGTGTGGACTTTATCGGGACCCTAAACCAGATACAGAATAATTTACACCCTGCATGTGAGATTGTGGTCATTTCCTGTAAATTTACAGTACAATTGCTGTACGTTGTTCTCTTTTCACAGGCCTGGCTCACAGAGATTCACGAGTTCACTCAGCAGAACGTAGTGATCATGCTTCTGGGTAACAAGGTCAGTGAACCTGCCGAACCTTATAGATACGTCATGTGAAACCTTATGCCCTTATGCATGTGTTGCATCAATTCATACATCATTAATGTAGAAAACATTGAAGACTAATGCATAATGCATTGTTTATTGATTGATTCATTGAGCGATTGATTGATGTTTCAGGCCGATTCCACACATGAAAGGATTGTGAAGAGAGAGGAGGGTGAAAAACTGGCTAAGGTTTGGCTCATACTTTTAATTCTTTATTAGTAAAACCTTTTTAAGGGACAATGTAACTTTAAACCTTTAAACAGTAACTACAAATCAACTACAGACTAGATAAATGCACATCGCTCACCTTATTTAGCCTCTTTTATTGTTTTTGAGAGGTTGCACAATTATTTATAGTACATATGTGACACAAACAAACTTGTGCAGTTATTTGTTTTTTTAAATACTAATCATCAATTTTTTAAATACTAATCTGTGTAAAACTAGGGAAAATGTCTGAATGCTTCTTTAAATGGGAACACATCACTGTATGTGCAGTTTTCACTAATGCATTTCATGCATTAATTGAAACAGTAATTACAAATACTGTACATAACAGACTAAATTAAAGGATTAGTTCACTTCCAGAATGAAAATTCCCTGAAAATTTACTCACCCCCATGTCATCCAAGATGTTCTTGTCTTTCTTTCTTCAGTCGCTAAGAAATTAAGTCTTGAGGTTTTTTCTCCATATAGTGGACTTCAATGGGGATCAACGGGTTGAAGGTCCAAATTGTAGTTTCAGTGCAGCTTCAAAGGGCTCTACAGGATCCCAGCCAATGATTAAGGGTCTAATCTAGTGAAACGATCCGTCATTTTCTTAAAAAATAAAAATGTATATACTTTTTAACCACAAATGCTCATCTTGCACTAGCTCAGCGATGCGCATGCACTACTTCATGCATTGCGTAATAAACACTGGAAAAGTCACACGTGGTTAGTTCTTCGTCTGTGTACTCTGGTTTTCTCCTCCAATTTCAAAATTGTCCAACATCATTGTTTTGCCTTTTTTTTCTAAAGGGCGTTTGACTTTCTTTGCACGTTCGCTTTGTAAGCACTGGGTCGGTACTTCCGCCGATGTCACGCGTGCATGATTATGTAATGCTTGAGGTCGAGCTTAGACGAGCATTTGTGGTTAAAAAGTATAGAAATGTTTTTTTATTTTAGAAAACGACCGATTGTTTCGCTAGATAAGACCCTTACTCCTCGGCTGGGATCCTGTAGAGCCCTTTGAAGCTGCTTTGAAAGTGCAATTTGGACCTTCAACCTGCTGATCCCCATTGAAGTCCACTATATAGAGAAAAATCCTGGAATGTGTTCCTCAAAAATTTAATTTCTTTTCGACTAATAAGATGACATGGGGGTGAGTAAATTATCAGGAGTTTATCTATGCCTTATTTAGCTTCTATTATTGTCTTTGAGAGGTTGCACCGTTTAAATTATTTATGCACATGTGACACAAAAACACACACATGTGCACTGATCCCACTCTTTATAAATGCAATGTGCATTATTTTTAATGTTAATTTGTGTCTGTATGTTATAAAGAAGGAAGAAGAGCATTTATTCTTTCTCTCTAAAGGACTTTGGCGTTCCCTTCATGGAAACCAGTGCTAAATCAGGTCTGAATGTGGAGTTGGCCTTCACTGCTGTGGCCAAGTAAGTCATTCATTTTCAGACAGAATCTGTTTTTTTTTTACCCACTGAGTAAACCTGGCAATGTGTTCTACTGTAAATGGCAGCTGAAAGCATGATCAAATTAGCCCAGATATCTAATAAACAAACACACAATTCTAAAATCAGGACATTCTGTGTGGGGCTAATATGTACTGATTCATCTTTATACTGGAAGACCGTTTACAGACACATAACATTAGCAACAGCATAGCAACACATGAAAAACCATGCAGAACACTTTAGCAACTGCATAACAACACAATGAAACATCATAGCAACCACTTAGCAACATATTAAACACGTAAAACACCTTAGCGACACACTAAAACACCATAGCATCCGCATAGCAACACACTGAAACCCCATAGCAACCACAAAGCAGCACATTAAAAATCTCACAGAACACATTTACTCAGAACACTTTAGCAACTGCATAGCAACACACTGAAACACCATAGCAACCACATAGCAACATATTAAAACACTTAAAACACCATAGCAACTGCATGGCAACACAATAAAATATCATAGCAACCACATATCAATGCATTAAAAATCACACAGAACACATTTACTCAGAACACAACTGCATAGCAACACATTGAAACACGATAGCAACCACATAGCAACACATTAAAACACTTTAAACACCTTAGCAACCACATAGCAACACACTAAAACGCCATAGCAACCGCATAGCAACACACTGTAACACCATAGCAGCCACATAGAAAAACACTTAAAACACCATAGCAAACACATAGCAACGCATTAAAAACCACACAGAACACATTTACTCAGAACACTTTAGCAACTGCATAGCAACACACTGAAACACCATAGCAACTGCATCGCATCACACTGAAACACCATAGCAACTGCATAGCAACCACATAGCACCATATTAAAAACACCTTCACTCAAAACATTTTATCAGCAGCATAGCAACACACTAAAGTACCATAGCAACTACACAGCAACACATTAAAAAACACTTAGAACACCTTAGCAACCGTATAGCAAGACGCTAAAACACCATAGAAACTGCATAGCAACGCATTAAAAACCATTTAAAACACCTTCACCCAGAACACTTCAGCAACTGCGTAGCAACACACTGAAGCAATATAGCAACTGCATAGCAACACATTAAAAACAATTAAAACACCTTAGCAACCCCATAGCAACAGACTAAAATACTACAGCAGCCACTTAGAAATGCATAGCCATGTATGACCAACGAAACACTCTAAAACACCATAGCAACCACATTGCTATACTTTCAAAAATGCTTAAATCACAATAGCAAAGCACTAGCAACACTTTGGCAACACACTAAAACACCATATCAACCTCATAGCAAACACATAGCAATGCATTACAAACACTCAAAACACCTTAGCAACTGCATAGCAAAACACTCAAAACACTCAAAACGCCTTAGCGACCACACAGCAACCACCCATAGCACTCTAGCATGTTTTCACAGGCAAACTCCACTCAAATTTTCTTCGGAAAGCGTAAAAATCTGATATGTTAATATGGTGATAACGGGAAACAAGTGTTGCTCACATGTTCTCTGAATGTTCTGGTTTGTTAGCTCACACGGCAGCATTGTGTCGGTTGGTGAAAACAGAGGGCTGAATCCACTAATACATTTGCGCCACTTTCCCATGCAGTATTTCAGCACAAATTTCAAGATGCATCTTATTGATTATTCTTTCAATTTAACTAGTTTGTACCAGCTAAAAATCATTTACTTTTATGCATTTAGCAAATACTTTTATCCGAAGCATCTTACAATATGCATTATGTACAAAAATTGTACTTTAACATGATCCATTACATACATAAAAAAGTAGCTGTAACTGTAATCTGATTACGAGTATTTTAAAATGTAATCTAATCTAATCACAAGTACTTGATTTGTGGAACCTGATTACGTAATCCAGATGTACATGTACTCAGTTACTACCCAGCACTGGGTGCAATTAATGTTGCACTTGGGCGCGTTATGTTTTGCTGCAGGTGTAATCCAATTTAGCCAGTTTATTAAATTATGACTTATTCACAAACATGCATTCCTGTATCTCAAACTGTAGCTCAAACATGGTGCTAGGAAATTCCAAGATGATGGGTTTGATTGCCACCAAATGCATGGACTGATAAAAATATACAACATGAATGCAATTAAAGTCAGTTTGGATAAAAGCATCTGTCAAATGCATGTATGTAAATAACTCTCACAACTGACTCGTAAAGTGGGGCATTGCCAGTGCAAATTACATTTTAATGTAATAATTTGTTCATAATAAATCAAATAATATTGAACTAACTTCAAGGTGTTTTTGTTAAAATATTTGTGCACATTTTTAAGATATAAATAATGCATTTTGAAATAATAATATATTTGTTAAAATATTGATTCCTGTGTAAATATGTGTTCAGTGTTGATTTTGGGGCGTGTTTGCACAGTTACTGGATTTGCGTAATTGCTTCAATTGTTTCTGCTTGCGTAATTGCTTGTAATTGTTTCTCAGGGAACTGAAGCACAGGGAGATGAAGGAGCCTAACGAGCCAAAGTTTCAGCTGCAGGAGTATGTTAACAAGGAGATGAAGGGAGTCGGCTGCTGTCGCTCCTAAAGCCGCGCGCGCTCGTGCGCATCCGTCTCTCTGTCTGTCTGTTTGTTTGTGTGTTTTTCCACTTTCATCCTCTTCTCTCGCATAAATTGGAAGCCTGTCAGATATTCTTCTGCGGCTCTGGAGACTTTCATTTTCAAACGCTGTGTTCTTTCTTTGGACCTCCATGCACTTCACAGCTCGCAAACAAAAGCGAACAACACGAAGCAAACGTGGCGTAAAGAGAAGCAGTCATCAGAATGCAATTGGCACGTGCTTAAATATTCACACCCTCAATAAACACAAACCCACCGCTCCAAGCAGCTGTGAATGTATGTTCAACGCTCATGACCAGTGTGTCTCAAAGTTTGCTTTTATTACATGGCAAAATCATTCAGTCGTCCAATTACTTAGTTAGATGTACTTTTCTGTGGCAGCTTCCCTTGAACCCAATTATATACCACTTTTACTGTTAAAAATACCCACAAGTGTGTCATAAACGTGGTTGTTCAGCACAGAGAAAATTACAAGTGTAAAACCATAATTAACAAAGACTTATCTTTTTATAACTTGCGGTTTTCTGTGGTTTCAGTCTCATTTGGTAAACGTCTTACAAAATGAGTCCTGCACTTTGTAGACATTGAAAAATAAGTGCAACATTTTTAAAATTGTGTTAGTGAGATGCTTAATTTTATTATTTTATTATTTTAATGAAACATAAGGTTGCATTTCTTGATTTGTTTCTTCACCCCCCAATGAAAAGAACATAGCTGATTTACATTGTGTTTTTTTATCTTTCTGTTTTTAAAGCCTTGGTAATGATAGTTGTAAACTTTTTGTTGTGTCTCTTTAAGGTTAAATTTGCTAGACTTTCTCTATGTCATGTACAATTTGATCATTTCTCTTTTTTGAATAAACCAGCATCACACATTACATTACAATCCAAAGCTAATCGACGACATAAAATATGGAAGCTTGTTTCTGTCATATATATATATATTCAGATAAATAAAGAATTGCAAGAAGTAATTGTGAATAAAATGCAGAATTGCATGGTTTAAACTCAAAATTGTGAGACATAAACTTGCAATTTTAAGAAGAAAAGTCCAAATTGTGAGAGATAAACTCACAGTTGTGAGAAGAAAGTTTGAATTCTGAGATAAAAAGTCACAATTACCTTTTTTTTTTCATGGTGGAAGCAAAACAAAATTGATATAAACTGATATGAAAAGGTCAAATCTGTGAGGGAAAAAGTCATAATTGTAGATAAAAAGTCACAGTTACCTTTTTATACATAATTGTTTAATTCTGTGCGAAAACAGGATTCTGTTGACAGACGGAAAGTTTGATTAAGTTTGTCAAAAGAAGTCGTGGCCTCTTTACACTCACAGAAGCACATGCTCATATTCATGTCATATTCTCTCCACTTTTGTCATTGTTATTTGTCAATGTCTTTTCATAAAATATGAACTAATAGGAAACATGAATGTATGTATTGCACATGAAAAACATCATATAGCACTTACAGTAGTTTGCATAACATATAATTAGTGTTTTGTTAAAAATTTAGTATTGTCCTGTACGCTAAATATATAGAAAGCTTTAACTAGAATTAGTAGCTTTAAGAGATGTTCAGAATGTGCCAGAATTTAACAACTTGATGTTACGTCAGTGTTTTGTTAAAAATTTAGTATTGTCCTGTACGCTAAATATATAGAAAGCTTTAACTAGAATTAGTAGCTTTAAGAGATGTTCAGAATGTGCCAGAATTTGATGTTACGTCGATACTATGCGTACCGTGGATAGTTTAGTATATCGTGCTGTACAAATATTTTCAGTACTATGCCTTTGCACTTTTGTTCTTGTTGTTTTTGTTGTTGTTGTTCATATTTTTTTGAAACTAAAGGAAGACCAGTATATGGCCTGAAATGAATATTTTGTTGGTCAGGAAATTTGTACTGATGTGCCATTTTTAGCTGCTCAGAGATTTTTGATGACAAATCAATTGATGTATATAAGTTCAATTCAGTTTGTTTTCCCCTGTGAAGAAATCACATGAACAGGTAATATCACAGAAATGACAAGCAATGATACACAGATCTTTTTTATATCTGGTAGAGGTCAACGCAAAGTGTTGATCTAAGTGTTGACGGTGTTTTTTTTTCAAGGTTTTTATGTAACGTGTATTGTATTCCCAACAATAAATCGGACAGTGAAGTGAACTCTGCCTTGGTGTCTCAATAATATGATCTAACAGTGACCTCTCAAGGACATAACATCACATTGCAGCTCTTTCCTTTATATAAATATATACAGTCAGGTCCATATGTGACTCAGTACTATGCCTTTGCACTTTTGTTCTTGTTGTTTTTGTTGTTGTTGTTCATATTTTTTGAAACTAAAGGAAGACCAGTATATGGCCTGAAATGAATATTTTGTTGGTCAGGAAATTTGTACTGATGTGCCATTTTTAGCTGCTCAGAGATTTTTGATGACAAATCAATTGATGTATATAAGTTCAATTCAGTTTGTTTTCCCCTGTGAAGAAATCACATGAACAGGTAATATCACAGAAATGACAAGCAATGATACACAGATCTTTTTTATATCTGGTAGAGGTCAACGCAAAGTGTTGATCTAAGTGTTGACGGTGTTTTTTTTCAAGGTTTTTATGTAACGTGTATTGTATTCCCAACAATAAATCGGACAGTGAAGTGAATTCTGCCTTGGTGTCTCAATAATAATAATGACCTCTCAAGGACACAACATCACATTGCAGCTCTTTCCTTTATATAAATATATACAGTCAGGTCCATATGTGACCCTGGAGCACAAAACCAGTCATAAGGGTCATTTTTTAAAATTGAGATTTATACATCATCTGAAAGCTGAATACATGTCCAGCTTTCCATTGATGTATGGTTTGTTAGGATAGGACAATATTTGGCTGAGATACAACTATTTGAAAATCTGGAATCTGAGGGTGCAAAAAAATCTAAATATTGAGAAAATCATCTTTAAAGTTGTCCAAATTAAGTTCTTAGCAATGCATATTACTAATCAAAAATTAAGTTTTGATATATTTACGGTAGGAAATTTACAAAATATCTTCATCGAACATGATCTTTACTTAATATCCCGGTGATTTTTGGCATAATTTTTTTTTTATAATTTTGACCCATACAATGTATTGTTGGCTATTGCTACAAATATACCCCAGTGACTGCTTTTGTGCTCCAGGGTCACAAATATATTTGGACACTGACACAATTTTCATAATTTCGGCTCTGTATGCCTCCAGAACAGAATTAAAAATAAAACAATCAAGATGAAATTGTAGCGCAGACTTTCAGCTTTAATTCAAGGGATTGAACAAAAATATAACATACAAATACACAGTCCTCCCATTTTCAGGGGCTCAAATGTAATTGGACAAATAAATATAATCTTAAATAAAATGTTCATGTTTAATATTTTGTTGAGAATCCTTTGCAGGCATTGACTGGCTTAAGTGTGGAACTCATGGACATCACCAGAGACTGGGTTTCCTTCTTTGTGATGCTTTGCCAGGCCTTTACTGCAGCTGACGTCAGTTGTTGTTTGTGTGTGGCTCTTTCTGCCTTTAGTTTTGTCTTCATCGAGTGAAATGCAGCTCAATCCGGTTGAGATCAGGAGATTGACTTGGCCATTGCAGAATATTCCACTTTTTTCTGTTATTGATCAGTGTCCTGAATAAATACAGATTGTTTATTTTACAGCTCAAAACATTAACAGGTAAGCTAGCCTATATGAAATGCAATCTTTCAAAAAACATTCAGACCAGACCTTCAAGACATCATCTTTTTGCATTTATCTTTCAAAAAACACTCAGACCAGACCTTCAAGACATCTTTTTGCATTTCCAGAGTTCTCATTATTAACAGCTCTCCTTACGAAATTTGTCATTGATTGCCGATTCGTTGGCATGTGTTTCTATTTCTGACTAAAATACGAGTCCATAATCCATAATAACGCTTCTTCCAGTGAAAAAGTCCATGTTGTCCTCTCACATCAAAATCCACACACAGCTATTTGTTTAGAACTGTTTTGCTTGCTCAATCTGTGCATATTTCTCTCCTAATTCAGACGAGAGGACTTTTTCACTGCAGCGTTGGATTATGGATCCATATTTTGGATAAAAACATCTTAATGATGGATTTGTTTCTTACAAACACACTGCTTTTGGCTTCTCCAGATGTTAACTGCTGGACTGGAGTGCTGTGGATTATTTGTGGATTATTGTGATGTTTTTATCAGCTGTTTGGACTCTCATTCTGACGGCACCCATTCACTGCAGAGGATCCATTGCTGAGCAAATGATGCAATGCTACATTTTTCCAAATCTGACGAAGAAACAAACTCATCTATATCTTGGATGGCCTGAGGGTGAGCACATTTTAAGATAATTTTCATTTCTGGGTGAACTATTCCTTTAAGCTCTTCATGTTGGCAGTTATCTTGCCACTGAGAACAAATCTCAGTGACATTATAGAGATACTATTACCGGTCAGTTGTTCTGCAGGTCAGGGTCAAGCTCTCTTTTACCTGGGATCCTTTTTTATACGGTCATCGTGTATTCTTCTAACCTTCTCTGTGTCGTTCTGCTCATGATGGATGAAGCACATTTAATCAGCCAGATGTTTTCCTCTTGTTTGTAGTCACAAGGAAAAAGCACAGAGGGTTTCATGAGCACGTCATACTGAGAAGCAATGATTTCAGAGCTAGTCATCAAAATCTTGCCATCAGGGTCACACTGTGGTCATGTGTGGCTGGCTGATGGAGGGATGTTTGTGTTCTCTTCATACACCAAATCCTCTTCCTTTAGTTGAGTGGCTGATGGGAATGTTGCTATAGGAAATTATTATTATTATTAAATTACGGTAGGCATTTCTGTTCAGTAGATTCCTGTATAAATGCCCTCCTCACTGCGCTGTTCAAGGAAAAAAATTAATTGCATATTTGATGATGAATTTTTGAGATGCCCCTAAGAAAACATCAAGGGAACCAGAGCTCTTAAAGAGATAGTTCACCCAAAAAGAAAATGTCATTCTAAAACCTGTTTATTTATTTATTTATTTATTTCAACAAAACACAGAAGAAATTGTATTTATTTATTTATTTCAACAAAACACCGAATAAAATTTTATTTATTTATTTATTTATTTTTCAGGCCATACAATGAAAGTTAATGGGGCCCAGTGTTGTTTGTACACAGTTTTTGGATGAATTATCCACTTAAAAGTTGAGTTTGAACAAATCAAATAAAATTAAATAATAATAATTAATGCTAATCATCAAAATGTACCATATCAACGTGCAAGAACTTGTACAATAACAGCACATATGGGTTTGTTGGTATAGATTTATGATGCAAGAGGTTCCTGGTTCAAATCCTGTATAGGACCTCAGAGCTTTTTTGTAAAATTTCAAGGGGTTTCTGACATTGCTTCTGGTGGCCTGTGAACTCTGTGAACCCGGCTTCTATAATTGACATCAAAGTTGTGTAACTAAGCAGAATTACCCATGCATGAGGAATGCTGAGGGCATTGCAAGGCAGTGTGTTAACTAGCCCTCTGTTTATTTTGGGGTTTTTTAAAAATATAGTTAGTGATATTTCAGTTAAACACTGGAGGGCAGTGTTGCTCAATAATCGCAACTGTCCTTGAACTACTACCTCTAATTTCAAACAGGCCCAGAAATACTGTAAGCACCTGCAGCTGAAGACATGAGAGCTCTCCAACGACTGGAAGACACTAGAGTGCGTTTAATAGACAGTCAAGCATTTCTAACGTTACAAAAGATTTGAGCTTTTGAACTTTCTCAACTTTTAAGATTCCTGAAAAATAAAATGCATCACAGTTTCCACACAAATATTGTGCAGCACAACTGTTTTCAACATTGATAATAATCAGAAATGTTTCTTGAGCAGCAAATCAGCATATTAGAATGATTTCTGAAGATCATGTGACACTGAAGACCGGAGTATGAAGCTTTGATCACAGGAATTAAGTACATTTTAAAATATATTCACATAGAAAACAGTTCTTTTAAATTGTAATAATATTTCATGATATTGCTGGTTTTTACAGTATTCAATCAAATAAATTCAGCCTTGGTGAGCAGACAAGACTTTAAAAACATAAAACATTACAAAATCCTACAGACCCTGAACCTTTGCATGGTATCTATATGTGTATATACAGTATCACACACACACACACACACACACACACAAATAATAATCGTGAATAGTCAAGTTGGGTTTGATTACAGTTGCAGTTGAGAGGCCGGTTACTGTGTGTGAGCACTACTACACCTGTCTGGTTACGTGAAACAAGCGTTTCTGTGGTGGAAAGAGAGCCTTATCATCTTAAACATACACTGATACACACGTGAGAAACTGACGTGAGGCGCCACGCTCTCATATGTCATGATGAAGCTCATCGAAAACACACACAACCCGCAGCATGGCTCGTATTCCTGTAATACACTGCGGTCTTTAATAAGAAGTTTGTTCACAGATGTGCACACTCAGCATTGTTTCTTTCTGCATTAATCAAACTGTAAAATTTGAGTTGCATTATTAGGCTACACTGTAGTTAAGTAGTGCTTGGCATGAAATGCAAAACCATGTTTGTGAATACATTTATGCCGTTGCATGGATTCAAAAGTGTTTATGCATGTTTTATACCCAGTTTTAATGATGCATAAGCATAAACATGTTACATTAAATTCATTTGGTGTGTGTCTGCGTGTGTGCGTGTTTGTGCATGAGCCGTGGCACTCTGTCTGTCAGACTGGCGCTGGCTTTGTTTATTTGCTCGGGTTGATGAGGAGGAGGTCTTATCTAGGGCCCTGCATGACCGCAGAGCGCTCCGTCTCCATAACACACCACTGTTGGCCTTTCCTCCGATCACGTGCGCTTTGTTTTTATTCCTCACACACACATGCGCGTTTAAGTCAGCCATTGCAAATAAGAAAGCTCTTGCATGTTTCTTCTACTCACATGTGTGTCTGTTGCAAAACATCAGAGGTGCGATGCTGAGTGCTGCGTAAATATCTACTTTAAGGTGGTCTTAGCTGACGGTTTCGCTGGTACACAAGGTTAATTATTACTTACAAGGCTAATATTGCTTGCTTATATAACCCTGTTGAAAAAAAAACCTTCTGAAGATGGTTTGCTGGTCTTAACCGGTTTAAACTGGCCTCTTAAACCATCAAAGCAGACTATGTTTTATGTTTGTTTAATTTTAACTGGTTCATATGAACTGGTCTCCAGGTGCTTCATCTTTTCCGTCCCACCAATCCGTATCTACTGCTTCCTGTGAGCGCTCAGGTTTTCACCAAAAACACACAAAGAGAGTCCGCATCGCACATTTCCTCTCATTATTCGGCTTGAGTAAAGGTCATCATGCTCAGTGGAACGAGCCGCTGAGAATATTTGTTTTTCCGACGTAACCAAACAGTAATGCACTCGATGAAAATACATGATATGCAAATACACTCAAAGACTTTCACAGAGTCACATGAGATGATTATTTCAGCAGCGTATTTATTTGACAGAGGTTTCCCTCAGGGTCAAAGGCCAAAGATTTAATTTCCTCCTGTTTGCAGCCACTAAAAACACAAAGAGAATCTATAGCTGATTGAAACCGTATTGTATTCATACACTTGCTGTTTAGTTGGATGCATTTGCTGCACAGAAAGTTACGACAGACTAGATGTTTGTGTTTTAATGACATAAACTGAACGTTTCACTAAGTCACTGATAGGCTATTGATTTTTCCCGTCACTTAATTGAGACCCTTCCTGGCAAAGTTAATCAAAAATTAAACCTGTTTAAACACTGGCACACCCTGCTGGATCATAAATCGCAGTCATATAACTGCATCAGTTTAGTTTCAGTTGCAGTGTGTTCGGTGGGAATCGATCTCAATCTCCTCAATAAAATTATTGGTGAAAATGTTTTGTTGATTTCACCCATGATAACGTAATGAAAAAAAAAACATACTGCTAGAAAAGCACTTCAAGATTTGATCAATGCACTTTTGAGGACAAAATAAATAAATAAATCTAGAAAAAATATGTTTGTTTCAAATATTCCAGTCATAATTGGATTGATCCACATGAGTGAGTTAATTAACTCTCCTAAACACATCCAATGCATGATTAATCATATATATATATATATATATATATATTTAGTTTTTTTTTAATGAATATTGTTTATTATTGTTCTTAGCCGAATCATGCATTCAGTCAGATGCTGTATGTAGGTGAGATGTATCTATATGGGTCAGTGAGGACACTGGGAGTAAAAACACTGAATTTTAACTATTGTGATATGAGCGATGAGTGTATTATGTTTCTGGCCTCGGCTGCGGTCAAACCCGCTGACCCTGAGGTGAGGTCGGGGGTAATGCGTAGTCGAGGATGATTGGTCAGGTGCAGTGAGAGATGGCAGCTGTTGCTATGTGTATGGAGTATGTGCAGGAGTAGTCAAGCCGGAGGAGTCTGTTTGGCATTTTCAGGAACACCTAAGCCGCTGGTTTCTATTAGGAGGCACTAAGAGAACATGTGTGCCAGACTGGATAAACAAAGGAGAGAGTAGCACCGGTGGCCAGTTTTATTACATGGCTGACAGCTTTACACTGTGCTAAATCCAGACCTCGAACAGGTAGTGATTACGCTAACCACGGGTTCACGATGTTCACGACAGGCGAAAGCTGGCATTACCTTTGCATAAAACACTGGTGAAGCCGTGTCGCGGTTATGAAACTCTCACGCAATGCAAGCGTCTGTAAATGAAGCAGATGAATCTGCTGAGCGGCGTCTCAAAGGACACTAAACCGCTTGTTGTGGGCGACGGTGGCTCTCAGCTGATAACAGGATAGAGCTGTGGGTGATGAAAGCATTTTAACACCAGAGGGACCGGGCCTGGAATTAGTGTAAATGAGAACCGGTTCATACTCAAAAATACTGGAACCGAATGATTCCTTTAATGGATCTTCAGTATCTGGGCCATTCCTGTTACGCAGACTGTCATGCCATGATATGTCTGCGTGCTTTTGGCTAAAATATGAAATGAGTTGAAAATGAGTTATGAAAAAAGTTGAAAAACAAGCTCTCAATATCATAATTACGTCAACATATGCTGTTTTTTTATTATTATAGAATTGTTATAATATTTTATAATTATAAATGTTCTATAATTAATATGAATTATATTTTATAATAATTGGATATTATTATAGATCATTTTATAAATGTTATTTTGACCATTTTCTACAGCATTGCCTTTGGCAGCAACTAAAAATGATATTGAAAATATCAATAATAATGAAAATAATATAAATAATAATATAGCTTTTTGTAAATTTGTG
>NW_015548217.1:998882-999349 GCF_001515605.1 Sinocyclocheilus anshuiensis | reverse complement strand
TAATAATTTAAGGAATCCTTTAGGGCTTTCGGAATTGGATTGTTAAGACAGGATTGTTAAGTCTGTCAAAACTTTAAAGGATTCACAAGGTTTAATTACTACTTTGTATAAGAAACATCATATGTTCATGCATTCAGACATTTTTGGTTCTAAATCTGTGATAAATCTATATATGTATCGGTTAATCATTTGACAGTATATATATATATATATATATATATATATACCTATATCACAAAAAAGATATATAATATATATAATAGTACAAAGATATTACTCTTTTTTTCACAGCATTGTTTTTGGCAGCAAATTCTGAAGTGTGAGAAGTGTGATTTACACATTAATCTGAATCACTGGATGGATGGATGGGTGGATAGATAGATAGATAGATAGATAGGTAGATAGATAGATGGATAGATGGATAGATGGATGGATGGATGGATGGATGGATGGATGGATGGATGGAT
>NW_015548217.1:998174-998853 GCF_001515605.1 Sinocyclocheilus anshuiensis | reverse complement strand
GATAGATAGATAGATGGATGGATGGATGGATGGATGGATGGATGGATGGATGGATGGATAGATAGATGGATGATGGATGGATGGATGGATGGCTGGATGGATAGATAGATGGATGGATGGATGGATGGATGGCTGGATGGATAGATGGATGGATGGATGGATGAATGGCTAGAATGATGGATAGACTGACCAACTTACATATTCAGACATTTATGGCTCGTAATGCATCTCTGCCCATGTTTAGTAGGCATTGGGTTTTAAAACATCTTTGTTTGCACAGATGCCAGACCGGTTGATTGTCTTTTGTTCTGGAAGGTTTGGGAGGATCTCATGATCGTACAGCAATTATCTTTCAGATGATTATCAGAAGAATAATTGAGGCATTTGAGGGATTTTCCCATGCCTTTCATAACGTATGCACTGAACTGTATTGCGTGGGGATGTTAAATTTATTCTTTGTTGGTTTTATGGTGAAAATCTAGAACAAAGCTTTGAGGATTGATGTTGGAATCATAATCAGATCAGAATCAGAAGAATCAGAATGAGCTTTATTGCCAGGTATGTTTACACATACGAGGAATTTGTTTTCGTGACAGAAGCTTCCACAGTGTAACAGAATGACAGTGACAGAACAAAAAACACAGATAATAAAAAATAAAAAATAGAACAAGTAAATAAG